>NW_024712898.1:0-15000 GCF_018991925.1 Homarus americanus
GTATTTCTAAAAGGGATTTAATATGGGATTCATGAAGTATTTCTCACAGGATTTAAAAGATGCTTTCTTATAGGATTCTTATATAATTTTTTATAGGATTTATCATCGGATATTCATATAATTTCTAAACAGATTTAACACAAGATATTTATAGAATAACTCACCGGAAACTTTTTTTTAGTATTTTAGCGTATGTTTTCCTCGTAGGATGTGTACAGATCTGCTGAAGAATGTGGGAGGATAACAAATCACAGGGTGGCGGCATATTACGCAGAAGCTTCTTGTTGCTGATAATAAAAAATATTGTACACTCCCGGATGTTCAAAGGGAATTCTGTGTTCGTATCTCATCCACGGTAGAGTCTCAGTGCAATTTCGGTCCCATTTTTAGCCCCTACTTGTGTGTTAATTTTCAGTGAGGATCTTGTTATGGTGAATTCATTATTTGTGTCGTAAATTTAAATAGGTTATTTTGTTGTTGTTTTTGTACGTGTATTAGCCACAATTTAGGTAAATTTTTGTATCACCTGATGATTAAACACCTTGACGTTATCTCATTTATGATGTGATGTTATGTTATGTTATGTTATGTTATGATAGATTAGGTTATTTTATGTTATGTTAAGGTAGGATGAATTAGAATAGGTTAAGTTAGGTTATGTTAGGTTAGACTGGGTTAGGATAACCTTATCTAAACTAACCAAACGCTAACCCAACCTAATCTGACCTAACCTAACCTAACCTAACCAAAACTTACCTTGTACCGGCAACCTGAAGACAGAGGAACCACAGGTGTTACTCATACCTGAAAAAGGAGACATCAAAATAATAAGTAAAACATGTTAAGTAATAAATAAAAACAAAGTAAAGAAAGTAACTAAAAATAAATAAAATTAATAAAACAAAAATATATAAAGTAATTAAAACAACAAATAAATCTGTTAAATAAAAAACAAAATAAAACAATAAAACTGGATCACATGAAATGGTGTACTTAGACTCGATGTGTGTAATAATAATAATAATAATAATTAACGGTTTATTGAAAGAGCTTGGCAGCCAGAAGGCTGAAAATATACAGTTACATATTTGGGGAATGGGTTACGAATTACAAATAATATACAAGTGACATAAGTGACACAAATAAGACATATAGTAACTTAGATGGGGATCAGCTCAAACTACAGTTCATTTCAACATAGTGACAGTGTAGGGAGCAGTGTTTACTGGGAGTGAATACACTGATTTATTACATGTTATTGATAATTTTTACAATGGCTGGGACTGGGCTGTTCTTATAGCGATCAGTTCGTGCACGTATGGGCTGGATGCGGTTGTGGTGTCGAACAGCAATTCTCGGACAGGGGATCTCAGGTGGTAGTAGGGGCCGGTGTCGGGGGTGGTGTAGAAGCTTCCTACCAAATTTGCAGATGAGGCCGTGGTGATGGTCAGTAAGAGTCGAAAGGGTCAGTGTGTTGAGCGCTTCTTGATATGTGGAGTAGGAAGGGGAGAGAATAATCTTGCATGCCCTCTTTTGCACTTTTTCTAGGTGTTTACGTTGTGTGGCATTTAGGGAGGAAGACCAGGTGGGGAGGCATAGGTGAGCTTGGGAAGTATGAATGTTGTGTATACACTGAGGAGCTCGTGTGCAGGAACTCCGAGGGACTTGAGTCGCAGGGAGGAGGTGGAGACGGAAACTGGAGGATTGACAACTTTACCGACGTGTGGTTTCCAATTTAGTTTGTTGGGTTTGGTATGTGTGTGTGTGTGTGTGTGTGTGTGTGTGTGTGTGTGTGTGTGTGTTGAAATGTCATAAATAATTCAAATTGTCATAAGTCACAAAGAAAGTTATTATGTATATATTTTTGCTATTATTTACCCGTCAAACATGGGAAATAGATTATTCCTCGATGTACCTCACTTCCGGTGGTGTAAGGTGGGAATGCGTGAGGTAATATCCCAGCAGTGAGAGTCTACGTCCCAGCAGTGAGAGCTAATTCCCAGCAGTGAGAGTTTACTTCCCTGCAGTGAGAGTTTACGTCCCAGCAGTGAGAGTCTACGTCCCAGCAGTGAGAGTCTACGCCCCAACAGTAAGAGTTGGTCTCTTGACGACAACGATGACGGGGGAAAAGACTAACGTGGCCCACCAGGTGGTTTACCGCCAAGTCTTGCCTTGCCTCGTCCTTCTGGGAGTCCTACTCAACAGCCTCTGTGTCCTCGTCCTGACCAGGCCTCGGGTTAGGTCAACTCAGGTCAGCAGGTGAGTTAACATGGTCAGTCAGGTTAGCGGAGTTAACATAGCTCGAGTTGGTGAAAATTCCCGCAGGCTAGAAGTAACCTTTACCTTCTACTGAGGTTCCCCTGCACACAGGCTGACCACTGAGGTTCCCCTGCAGATAGGCTGGCCACTATGGTTTCACTACAGGCTGGCTGACCACTATGGTTGTCCTCCAGGCTTGCTGACCACTAAAGAGTGTCTCCTTCTGCAGGTACTTCCTCGTGCTGGTGGTGTCTGACTTGTTGGTGTGTTTCTTCTATATCCCCATCATCACCACCATCAACGGCTGCACCTTCTCCTCCGACGCCGAGGCCTTCTACTTCGCCCACTTCGGCTGGACCTTAGTCTTATTAAGTCAATCGGTCGGCACCTACACCATCCTGTGGCTCGCCCTCGACCGCTTCATGGCAGTGTGGACGCCCCTGCTTTACCCGAGGGTACAGAAGAAGCCAAACTTTATGTTGGTGAGGATGGTGGTAACGGTGGTGGCGTGCATCATGATCCACCTGATGTATATTGTTAGAGGTGAGGTCATCTGCTCCACCAATACCATCACCTGTTCTAACGACACCTCGAATACCACTGATTGTTATAACTCTTCATTACACAGAAACAATTATACCAACAACAACTGGGTTGTGTCAAGTGGGTTCCAACATGACTACTCAGAGTATTGGCACAAAGTCTACCGCAACTTCTACTCGTTGATGGTGATGTGTCTGCCCAGCTGCCTCATGGCGGTCTTCAACATAGGTCTGGTGGTCGGAGTGATGGACGGCCGTGTCAGATTGCCTGCTGCTACTCAGGGAGAAGCGAGGAGGGATGAGAGGGCCCTGGTCACCACCATGATCGCCATGACTGCTTCCTATGTCTTATTAATCCTCCCCATCACCGTGTACCTGATAAGCTATGCCAAACCTCTCCACAACCGCTGCCACTGTGACTACTCATACGAGCTCTTCCGTCACCTGGGAAACTGTCTCCAGTTACTCGAACACGTCATTCATATAGTGTTTCTGACGGCACTTAACCGTGAGTTCAGGCAGGAACTCAAAATTATTTTTTGGGGTAAAAAGGAAGAGGGGGACCAGAGTCAGAGAGAGGGCGAAGATGCTGGTGTTGACACCCACGGAGAAAAACCACAGCGGCAAGTACTCAACCATTTCCTCTCAAACCATACTCTGTCGAACCTAACCTAAACAACAGAAACACACCTCACCGTTCATACATCGCTAATACCAATAAGTCTCGACACCTACCGTATAGACACCATACCATAGCAGTGGAAAGAAAATTAGAGGACTTAACACGGCAGAAAAGAAAACAAAATATTGGAAAACTTAACACAGCAGATAAGAGAAGATCAGATGTCTTAACATAGCACAGAAGAGAAAATTGGAAGATTAAGCACTGCAGACAAGAGATGATTAGAAGACTTAACACAGAAGAGAAGTGAAGATAAAAATGACTTAACACAGCGTCTTATCACCAGCCTTCAAACACAAGTCTTAAGGATTTTACAACATATTTTTGTTCGACATTCTTTTTTCACTACTTTGCCTTTTTATTGTCTTCTATCTCTCTCTCTCTTTGTTTGTCTATCTTCTCTTATTATATATATATATATATATATATATATATATATATATATATATATATATATATATATATATATATATATATATATATATATATATATATATATATATATATATATATATATATATATATATATATATATATATATATATATATATATTATATCTTTGACATGGGGTTGAAACAACGGAGCACTAGCTGCCTCCTGAAGATGTCTTGAATAAAGACGAAAGCTAAGGTAATTCGTTGTTTCCATTTTCCCGTGTGATTTATCAAGATTTATCTTATCCACGTTTTCATTGTATATATATATATATATATATATATATATATATATATATATATATATATATATATATATATATATATATATATATATATATGAAAATGAATAACACTAATTTCAACACTGTAGTGATGGTTTGTCAGACCACAGCTTACATCTGAGAAACTCCAGTCTGACCGGACATTAGCCGAGGGCAAGTATAGGGTAACTCTGCGGTTGACCAAGGATTGTAAACCAACTAGCTCCCCCTCCCATGTCACACATGTAAGAAGGCACCAGCCGACTCTCTCCCAATATACAATAACCTACACCGCAGAAAGAAGTCCAGACCTGACCTCACAATTAGCCAGGTCACTTGTAACCCTTGGAGCCCAACTCAAGGCCTCTCGTGTTACACGGCCCCACCTGACGACTTCTCCTTACATCTCAGAAACTCCAGTCTGGCCCGACGTTTGGGAAGTCAAGTGTAGGGGAACTCTCACGGTTGCTCTCCCAATATACACATGGCCCCACCTGATGACTTTCCCAGATAGTTCTGAAAAGGTCCAGGCCTGACCGCACATTTGCGGGGTCAAATGTAAAGAGACCCTTCGCCGCCCCCCAGGCCAGCTGAACCTGACGGCTCGCTTCCCAATATATAGGACGTCCTGGTCCTCCCTCGAGGATTGGCAGAGAAGCAGTTGTCTTGTAACAAGGTGGCCAGCTACGACACCACCAGTCCTGCTCCAGCCGAAGTCAGGGGCCGGAGGCAAGTCGCCTCCGGTCAGGACCGAGACTTCCCTCCGGTGTCCCAGCTAAGCAGTCGCCCACCCGACACCAGTGTCCCCGCTAAGCAGTCGCCCTCCCGATACCAGTGTCCCAGCTAAGCAGTCGCCCTCCCGACACCAGTGTTCCAGCTAAGCAGTCTCCCTGCTAGGCCTTCCCTAGGTCACGTGAGTGTTTGTCAGAGCTTTCCATGGGATGAGTTACATACGTGGGAAGTGTATTCATTTCATGTTCGTGTCCGAGAATCAGAGTGTCTAGTAACGTAATATGATGTCCTAGTAACGTAAATATAATGTCCTAGTAACTTCAATAGAAGGTGTTATTAATGTGTCCATGTCATGTTCGTGATTAATAAACAGTTGTAACGAAGCAGTGTTTGAGAAGTCGCCTTTAAGAACGTAATAGATGTGTATTGACGTGTAAGACACGACCAGTGTACGATAAGAGTAAATAACTATCACGGCCACGCTACCAAAGTCTTCCTCTCTTTATACTCCTCTCGCTATAATATTCTACTACTATAACCTCCTAACTTACTTCTTCTAACAAGATCCGTTTCATTACAATGGCGGCAGCGTACTATGTGTAACCCACGCCTTCCTTGTCCCTTGTTATAGGTGACAGCGAACTATACGTAATTCACGCTTCCCTCGTCCCTTGTTATTGGTAACAGTGTACTTAACGTAAACCCATGCCCTCCCTCATTTTAGCCATAACACCTGACTCGTTGTTTGAGTATTGTTCGAAAGTGCGTGATAAGGAGTTCATGCAAGATATAGTTTCATTATATTGGCGACAGCGTACTATATGTAACTCACGCCCTCCTTGTCTCTTGTTATAGGTGACAGCGAACTATATATGTAATTCACGCCTCCCTCGCTTAGTTATTATAATGGTAGCAGCGAACTTAACGTAAACTCACGCCTTCCCTCGGTTAGCCATAACACCTGGCTCGTTTCATCCTTCATTTGTTTCAGTCTAAGTTTGTCTACAATTGTGTAATAAGTAATTCCCGTGTCGTAGCGTGAAAAGTGGCCTAGTGTGTCACCGCTACAGCTCAAGTAAATGTCTCTCGTCGTGGTATGCGCGAATTTTTTTTTTCTAGAAATATGTTCAGTGCTTAATATAATTTCTCAGTGTTCCCCGCGTTCTGTGAAGTTCTCAGTATCCCAAGTGCATTTTAATTGTCGGTCAGTGTTAAATGTACCCATTGTGTTTTAGCGATAGAAGCGGTGTCTGTACTAACTATTATAACTTAACATGTCTTTTAACCTACATCCTCCTCCCTGTCCTAACCCTCACCTCACCCTCCGTACCCATCCGTTCCCGCCTCGCTCCGCCCTGCCCTGCCCTACCCCGCTCCGCTCCGCTCCGCCCCGCCCTGCCCCGCCCCGCGCCCCGCCCCGCGCCCCGTCCCGCGCCCCGTCCCGGTTACGCCACTCAACACCTCAGGCCTTCCCTAGGTCACGCGCGCATCATGGCCGAATGTTTCCCGCCCCACCCGCCCGTGTGACCACCAATGTTTTGTCCTGTGAGTTATGCTTCGAAATTGGTGGTTAGTGTTACTTAATATTGCGATAATTACAGAGCTTCACTCAGAGTGGTTTTATGCTAGTATGATTTGTAATGTACTCTTTGACGCGTAGTGATAAATAATATTCAATGTAGTGAGCAGAGCTTCACTCCCCGACCCAGCCTAATGAGAAAATTGTCGTGACGGAAATAATAGCTACCAAACATTGACGTAACTTATAAAGTAAATATTTGTTTCTTTTTGCGAATGCACTTCCAACTAATCCATCATCCCTTTAGGATTGTTTCTGTCAAATATCACACACAGTACCGCCCCATGGCTAGCCGGAATCCGTCCACAGCACATATACGAAGAGAAGAAGCAGCGTGAGGAATGCAGCACCACACCCGCCACGCACCACCCCACTTCTTTCAAGTCCTACCTGGTCTAGGATTAAGAAGAGTTTATATTTTTCTACTAGGAAGTTAAGGAGTGTGGAATGAAGTGCCACACAACGAACCCTGGTGAGCCCAGCCAGGGAGGGATTCACCACTGTGGAAGGTGTAAGACAGGACGGTCTTTGGTCTCGCCGACACTCACGTACGGAGGGCGAGGCCTGGTCCGCGGAACCTGCCTTACGAGTTATCTAATGAGACGACAGCCCAAACAGTGGACCGGCTTCATCCCGGCCGGAGAGGGCCGGCGGCAGATGAACAGAAAATCGTCTGGAATATGTTGAAAACGAAGATGTATAAAGAAATACAGATGGAGCAGAAAAATTCATCTGGAATATGACGGAAAACGAAGATGTATAAAGAAACGCAGACGAGCAGAAAAATCGTCTGGAATATGAAAATGCTCTAAACGTAGAGGAAGCGCAGGTGAACAGAAAAATCATCTGGAATATTATAGAAACCAGGAGGAAGTGTGAAGAAGTCAGATGTGGTGACACGACCTACAAAGTGCGGTATTGAAGAAGGAAAAACGTGCTATGTGAAGACAGAAGAGACGCTGTGCTGACATCAGAAGAAAGTCGACGATGAAAAGGTGGATAATCAGAAGGACCAATCGACTACCGTTGTTGTGCTGCCAGCATTCCTTATTTTCAGATACCAGCTGGATGGAGGACTTGAGCCATGCTGGACCCAACAAATGTACTGATGTTGTTGATGTTGCTGATGTGTAATAAAAAGATATAACACCCTAACATGTTAAGCAGGAGCATTTTGTATGAAGTATTTCATTCTCTGATTTTTGTTAACATGTACTACAAAGAATGTTTTTTAAAAAAGATTAGTCACTTTTTCTATGAGTTCATTTGATCAATGTTTTGCACTACGAAACACAATGTTGTAGCCATTTACTGACTGAGATGAATTATTATTTTGACACGGCCTGGTTAGGCAATGTAACACCTGTTTTTGTTTGTAGAATGTGATTTGCAAGTTTGCCTCGGACACTATGCTAGATATGAAGGATCTTTAGATCACTCTATGTTCAATTACTGTGTATGTATTTTATTTTTTTCTCCTGTCATAGAAGCTTTAATCTTGGCGGGAGGTATAGTAAGCTTTGTCAGATCAAACTATGCCAGTAGAAAAACATACATCTCTAGGGTTATTATTTGTAAAATGTAAGGATGCATTATCGCCTGAGGGACTATATTAGATACTGCACATGATGTTACTGTCTACTTTAAATGTATCATCAGTTCTCTTAGCATGAAAGCTTTGGTCTTGGCGGGAGGTGTAGTGATGGTTTGTCAGACCACAGCTTACATCTGAGAAACTCCAGTCTGACCGGACATTAGCCGAGGGCAAGTATAGGGTAACTCTGCGGTTGACCAAGGATTGTAAACCAACTAGCTCCCCCTCCCATGTCACACATGTAAGAAGGCACCAGCCGACTCTCTCCCAATATACAATAACCTACACCGCAGAAAGAAGTCCAGACCTGACCTCACAATTAGCCAGGTCACTTGTAACCCTTGGAGCCCAACTCAAGGGGCTCAAGGCCTCTCGTGTTACACGGCCCCACCTGACGACTTCTCCTTACATCTCAGAAACTCCAGTCTGGCCCGACGTTTGGGAAGTCAAGTGTAGGGGAACTCTCACGGTTGCTCTCCCAATATACACATGGCCCCACCTGATGACTTTCCCAGATAGTTCTGAAAAGGTCCAGGCCTGACCGCACATTTGCGGGGTCAAATGTAAAGAGACCCTTCGCCGCCCCCCAGGCCAGCTGAACCTGACGGCTCGCTTCCCAATATATAGGACGTCCTGGTCCTCCCTCGAGGATTGGCAGAGAAGCAGTTGTCTTGTAACTAGGTGGCCAGCTACGACACCACCAGGCCTGCTCGAGCCGAAGTCAGAGGCCGGAGGCAAGTCGCCTCCGGTCAGGACCGAGACTTCCCTCCGGTGTCCCAGCTAAGCAGTCGCCCACCCGACACCAGTGTCCCCGCTAAGCAGTCACCCTCCCGATACCAGTGTCCCAGCTAAGCAGTCTCCCTGCTAGGCCTTCCCTAGGTCACGTGAGTGTTTGTCAGAGCTTTCCATGGGATGAGTTACCTACGTGGGAAGTGTATTCATTTCATGTTCGTGTCCGAGAATCAGAGTGTCTAGTAACGTAATATGATGTCCTAGTAACGTAAATATAATGTCCTAGTAACTTCAATAGAAGGTGTTATTAATGTGTCCATGTCATGTTCGTGATTAATAAAAGTTGTAACGAAGCAGTGTTTGAGAAGTCGCCTTTAAGAACGTAATAGATGTGTATTGACGTATAAGATACGATAAGTGTACGATAAGAGTAAATAACTATCACGGCCACGCTACCAAAGTCTTCCTCTCTTTATACTCTTATACTATCAATATTCTACCTATATGTAATCTTCTTCTTGTGAGTTTTGTCTCATTACAACACCTTGCGTCCTCGTCTCCTTTTATTTTGTTATTTTTATTTCCTTATCTCTTGTAATGGCCCTTGTTTCATAAACAGAAGAATTATATAAATGGGTTAATTACATTTGATTTATATACTGATTCATCCCCTGTAACTTTCCACTAGCTTTGAGGTGGCATGTTCAGTGCACGTGATAAGGTGTGCCCACGGGAAGCTGCGTCATACTATGCTGAGTTAAGGCATTAAGTAGCCGGCTCTCTGGCCACCTAAAGCGGGCAGTAGTTTGATATCCTTGACTAGAGGAAGACGTTATTTGAGAGCTGCCGTGGATGGTTCCGTCTTCCCTCGAGGGAGGACGACGTGCCTATTCCGTTCTCCCTTCGATGGGTCACTACTCATAGCAGTCACACTCATAATCTCACATCGAAAGGACGTGATTAAACGGTCTATTTACATAGCCGCCGTCCTCTCCCTTCACACTCATAAATAGTGGAAGTTACGGTTGATTTACACTCAGGAATTATATAAACAACATTTTTTCAATAAAAGAAGAAACAACAATTGGGTTTCTCTACTCTTACCCAATATAATATATGTCTAGTCCCATATACTTTATGACTTGGTCTATTACTCTCTCACTTCGCGATCTCCTTATGTGATAAAGACTTTGCTTGTTTCCTGGAGCTTCCTTCAATTTGAAGTTTTTTCTTCTAAATATAGAGTAACTAAATTCATCTAACGAAGGCTTAGGGTTGAAATCTACTACATTACTACTACTACTACTACTATTTCTACTACGACTATCTTTCACTACTACTATATATTTATATTATTTTACTATTACTACTACTACTACTACTACTACCTCACACTTCTACTACTATATATATTATACTTATCTCATGTTTGGATTGGTTACTCCCTACACGAGAGAGAGAGAGAGAGAGAGAGAGAGAGAGAAACCTTATAATGCAAGTGATGGTTTTACAAAATAGGTTTAACTTGTTTTTATTGGGTGAATGTAAAAGAAATTCGTTCATTTAAGGTAAAATTTGCTCCATTTAACCTGAGATATCGTTTGTTTCATAACATAAACATATCAACAAATAAATATCTAATTCTCAAATAAGTCTAAATAGTGGAAGAATTTTTTCTTACCTATTTTCATTTCACTGATGCATGAAAATCCTAATAAGTGACACATTGTTATTTTTTATCGAGTGTTTGTGCACAAAGTGTCGAGTCTTGTTTTCGATAAAGTGGAGAAGGTAAAGAATATATTTTTTAACCAAGGGGAGCTGAGGCAAGATTACCCCTGCGGTGTCTTCACTCTATCTTCCTCCCTCCGTCTCCTCTACTTCCTCGTTTGTTATAAAGAAGAACTCCGTTATTTAGCGAACAGGAGACAAGCACGAGGTAAGTTTATCTCTCATCCCTCTGGAACCAAAGTTTATGAGAGAATAAATCGGAAACTTCCATGCCAAGGCGAGAGAGAAGTGGGCGGGGCGAGTGACTGGGTCGCTGTCAGGGCTGCCAACCCTCCCGGTGAAAACTTATTATTAACCACATGGAAAACGATTAAATGCAAATATTCCACAGTTTTCTATAACTGTTCCTGTCTATCTAAAGGTTTAATTGTACCTAAATAAGTAATTTATGGTCAAATAATATCGTAATATATCATAATTTACACACTAGAGATGGTAGGGCCTTGTATTATTTACACCAATGGATTGGCACGCGTGTCTGAGTGTTGCCAGATGGGGAGCTTCATAATAGAGAGCCTAATAAACTCGGAAATACCTCGATGGTAAGGAAATCTCACTCTGGGCGGAGGTACATAAAAAAACTTGATAAACATCGTGAAAATACGCTCGGAGAAGATAAAATACATGAGAGAAGAAGAGAAAAGACGTGCAGGGAAATTATGAACCATGAGTTTGTTCAGGAACAGCATGAAGCAACCAGGAGAGAGAGAGAGAGAGAGAGAGAGATAAGGAAGAGAGAGAGTGTAGCTGGATGTGAGCCACACTGAGCTGTCCATTGCAGTTCTGAAGCTGGGAGTGAAATACTTGCAGAACCAAGAGGAATTCTCACCCTGAATCCATATTCCCTCCCAAACACTCTTCCACTCTCTTTCACCATGCTTTCATTTCGCTCTTACTATCATCCCTTTTATTTTCTCCTCTCCAATTTCCGCTAACTCTCCTCTTCTCTCTCAATTTCACCCAACTCTCCTCTTCTCTCAATTTCCTCCCCAACTCTCCTCTTCTCTCAATTTCACCCCAACTCTCCTCTTCTCTCTCAATTTCCGCCCCAACTCTCCTTTTCTCACCTCTCAATTTCACCCCCAACTCTCCCTTTTCTCTCTCAATTTCAGCTTCTTTCTCCTCTTCTCCTCAATTTCCGCCCCAACTCTCCTTTTCTCTCTCAATTTCAGCCCCAACTCTCCTCTTCTCTCTCAATTCAGCCCCATTTTCCTTTTTTCGCTCCATGTCTCTCATCCTTTCTCTACTTATCTCTCATAATTTTACTCTTTATCTCTGTCCCCCCTGTCTCTCTCTCTCTCTCATGTCTTCAACTTGTTTCTCACACATACTATATCTTTCCCTGATCATCTCTCTATCTCTCTTAAATTTCTATTTCTCTAATTCTTTTTCTCACACACACACACACTCTCCCACTTGTTCTTCTCCCCATCTCTCTCTTTCTCTCTTTCACAGACACACGCTTCTTCTCTCTCGGATCCACACACACACACACACACACACTCTCTCTCTCTCTCTCTCTCTCTCACAATTTCTCTCTCTCAGGCCACCATCAACCTCTCACGGCACATTAAGCATCTTCAGAGGCCGTAAGAAGATCCCTAAATAATTTCCCCAGAACCCTTGTAAATGGTCCAAAAACTTCCTTTATATACCGAGAGAGAGAGAGAGAGAGAGAGAGAGAGAGAGAGAGAACTTTCATCTCCCATCCTGTGAGTCGTTGGCCTCGGGTGTGTAATCTTACTTTACAATTGAGGAAGTGGTGGTTGTTGAGTGCAGTGCCGATCAATCTATCTTGTTTAATTAGAGGTTTGTTATTCATTAGACTCTTAGGCCTATGGAAACCCACTTTTATGTAGGCTTATCTGTAAATGTGAATATATATGAGTACGTATGCGCTTAACACAGTCCACACACCCACCCACCAGATGACGTCAAGATAAACAAACGCTGACTCTGACGTCAGCACACACCATCAGGAACGTTTGTTGACAGAGGTGATCACTAAATCAACGTGCTGATTAGCTTACGCGCTAAGTAAACTGCGCTGTGATTCGCTGGAACATCATAACCGAATTATGATTGGCTGAGGGGAATCTACGGTCACGTTTAAAGGAGACTGTGTTATAATTTACAAAAGGAAGTTCATCTTATACATGTAAGGAATAATACTGCAAAGAAAAACAATTAAAGCTCTTAAATGTTCACATATTGCAAAGAAGGCATAATCATTGCACAAAAGGGTCAATTACTTCGCAATGAAGGAAAATATTGCAAAAAAGGAGTTCACATCTAGGAAACAGAAAGAGAGAGAGAGAGAGAGACTATCCTACTAATATCCACCACATAAAACTAACCACACTTGAGACTGTCGCTAAGGCTCATTTGATCTTTACAGGACAAACTCAACTGACCAAAAGTGTGTCAGTGGGCCCAGCCGAAGTAGGTCAGAAATAGTGTGTGTCAGCCATATGGGAGCATACACTGGCTTATGAGAGAGAGAAAGAGAGAGAGAGAGAGACAGAGAGAGAGAGCCGCCCCTCCAGGCCTTCATTAAGTTATTGCACGTTGTATCATTTTCTCTTACCTCACTTTTAAGATGGTCTGTAAAATTCTTTCCCCCCAAAAAATCTCCGTGTCAGAATTACCCAGAAAATGTGGAACTGTGAGCTGAGAATTCCGTTCCCCTCTTCCACCCCCCTCACCCCCCCCTCCCCCGCCATGTGAACGTTAGGCAAATATTTGTTAGTAAACAGAATCAGCTGTTTTGTCTTGTTAATTGGAGAAGTTTGTAAACAGAAGCTTGCAAGTGCACAAGAGCACTTATTCACACACACACACACACACACACACACACACACACACACACTGCAACTGCATCTGTATATTCTTCTAATTCTTCCGTTTTCTACACTCAGAGCCAAAACGACGCGACCTTCCGCATTCACGAGGAAAAAAAATAAAAAATAAAAAGATCCCAGGTTAATGCATCTGTTGTGAACAGTACGACACTATCACCCTACCGCCCTCGCTGCCATGACCCCGCTACCAGCTGTACGATGCTATCACCCCTTAACCCCGCGTTAGGCACTGAGGACGGAAACGTGTTATTTACATTAATATTTGCGGTCATGGCCTTAATACGATGCTAATATTTACATTGGCGTTATTGGATTGACTTTCAATAGATTTTTAGCGAGATGGAGAGGAGATGAGAGGAGATGAGAGGGGAGGAAGGGAAGAGAGAAAATGAGAGCAGGGCTGGTGGATATAGCGAGGGAGAATTTGGGTGAGAGGGTAGTATGGAAGAGTGTGTGTGGGTGAGAGGGTAGTATGGAAGTGTGTGTGTGGGTGAGAGGGGTGTATGGAAGAGTGTGTGTGGGTGAGAGGGTAGTATGGAAGTGTGTGTGTGGGTGAGAGGGGTGTATGGAAGAGTGTGTGGGGGTGAGAGGGGTGTAAATATGGAAGGGTGTGTGGTATATGCAAGGCAAGGGAGAAGGGTGTGTGGGTGTGGGTGTGTGTGTGGGTGTGGGTGTGGGTGTGTGGGTGTGGGTGTGTGTGTAACATGTCAGACGTATCACCCTGGCAGCAGCGTCCCCGTTACCATGACGACGGCAACAGGTAAGAAACTAAGATGAAGAACTTCCCCTCAACCTGACAACAAAAACAAGATATAACAAACATTTTTACACCGAGGAAACGTAACAGGTATTAGTAGTCAGGTGAGAATTAATTATTTTTGGGTGAATAAATTTTGTTTTGCCTTTTAATCTACGTTGATGGTGGAGAGAAGTCACGTAACAGCCAGCATGTAATAGAAATTCTTATCAGGATTCTTATTGATAATCTCTAATCGGTGATAATCATCTATAACCCCCTGAAAAAAATCAACAAGACCTAAACTGAATTAATTTTAGATATTAATATTTCATATTTATTTCTTCTTTATATTTTACATTAATTCTATACAGACTTATTTTTTAATGTGATAATCAAACTTGAGATTAAATTTTCTAGAAGGTTTTATTATTATTATTATTATTATACAGTATATATATATATATATATATATATATATATATATATATATATATATATATATATATATATATATATATATATATATATATATATATATTTTACACAGGAAGACACGAAATCACATTAAACAGAGTATTTCGATTCGACCATCTACATAAACATCTATCTAATCATCTGTTCATCCAAAAACCCCATTCATCCAATGAATCAATCACCCATTCATCCCTCCTCATCCAATCTCACCCATTCACCCCCAAATCAACCAGCTTATCCATTTTCTAACCCATTCATTCACTCCCATGCCCCCCTCACTCACTCATCTCATCCGTTTCCATCATTCCACATCCAGC
>NW_024712899.1:0-6728 GCF_018991925.1 Homarus americanus
CTCTGATACTCCCTGTTTCACCTTGAACTCCCCAGGTACACCTCCTGACACTCCCAGGTACACCTCCATTATTCCCAGGTACACACCTCCGATACTCCGAGGTACAGCTTTGAGCTCCCAGACCTTCACTGACACTCCCTGGTGTACTCTGACATTCCCAGGAGCCTCCTGAGCCTCCCGTTGCCTTTGAGCCTCCCAAGGTACCTCTGACACTCCCAGGTACACCCCAGACAATCAGGTACCTTCTCACTCTCCCAGGTACACCTCTGACACTCCCACATTACACCTCTGACACTTCAGGTGCACCTCCTGACACTCCCAGGACACCTCTGACACTCCCAGGTACACCTTTAACACTCCCAGGTACTCCACTGACATTCCCTGGTACACCTCTGACACTCTCAGGTACACCGTTGACACTGCCAGGTACACCTCCGACACTCCCAGGTACTCCACTGACATTCATGGTACACCTCTGACACTCCCAGGCCACGTCCAGAGCACTCCCAAATTACACCTCTGACACTTCAGGTACACCTCTGACCTCCCAGTACACCTCTGAGCCTCCCAGGTGCAACTCTGACACTCCCAGATTACACCGCAAACACTCCCAGGTACACCTCTGACAGTCCCAGGTACTCCACTGACATTTCTGTGGTTCCTCCTGACACTCAGTGCACCTCACGACACTCCAGTGCAGCTAGCCCAGGGCACCAGAGTACCACCTCCGACAATCTGCTGAACACCTCCTGACACTCACAGGTACACCTCCGACAATCCCAAGGTACACCTCTGACACTCCCAGGTACACCCCAGACACTCCCAGGTACCTTCTCACACTCCCAGGTACACCTCTGACACTCCCCAGGTACACCTCTGACACTCCAGGTACACCTCTGACACTCCCAGGTACACCTCCGACACTCCCAGGTACACCTCTGACACTCCCAGGTACACCTCCCCGCCTCCAAGGTGCACCTCTGACACTCCCAGGTACACCTCTGACACTCCCAGTACTCCACTGACTTCCTGGTACACTTCTGACACTCCCAGGTGCGTCCGACACTCCCAGGTACACCTCTGACACTCCCAAGGTACACCTCTGACATTCTGAGGTACACCTTTGATGCCAGGTACTCACTTACACTCCCCAAGGTGCATCTCTGACACTCCCAGGTACACCTCTGACACTGCCAGGTACACCTCTGACAATCCCAGGTACTCCTGTGACAGGTACACCTCCGACACTCCCAAGTGCACCAATGACACTCCCAGGTACACCTCCGATGCTACAGGCACCTCCGATATTCCAGGTGCACCCTCCGATACTCCCAGTTACACCAGCACTACATCCCAAAAGTGCTCCTGTGAGCACTCCCAGGTACACATCTCTGACACTCCCAGGTGCAGCTCTGCTCCCCAGATTGCACCTCTGACACTTCAGGTACACCCTGACACCGCCGGGTATACCTCTGACAATCCCAGGTACTCCTGTGACACTCCCAGTTACATCTCTGAGCACTCCCAGTTACACCTCTGACACTCCCAGGTACACCTCTGACACTCCCAGGTACCTCCGATACTCCCCAGGTACCTCCTGACACTTCCAGGTACACACTAACACTGCCAGGTATTCCTCTGACAATCCCAGGTACTCCTGTGACACTCCCAGTTACACATCTCCTGACACTCCCAGGTACACCTCTGACACTCCCAGGTACTCCTCTGACACTCCTGTTTCACCTCTGAGACTCCCAGGTACACCTCTGACACTCCCCAGGTACACCTCGATATTCCCAGGTACACCTCCGGTGCTCCCCAGGTACACATTTGAGACTCCCAGATGCTTCACTGACCTCCCTGGTTATGCCTCTGACATTCCATGTACGCCTCTGACACTCCCAGATTGCACCTCCGACACTGCCAGGTACACCTCCTGACACTCCCAGGTACACCTCTGACAGTCCCAGGTACTCCACTGACATTCCGTGGTTCACCTCTGACACTCCCAGGTACCAGTCCGACACTCCCAGATACACCTCTGACACTCCCAATTTGCATCTCCTGAAACTCCCAGGCCACCTCCTGACACTCCCAAGGTACACCTCTGACATTCCCAGTTACACCTCCGACACTCCCACGTACACCTCCGACACTCCCAGGTACCTTCTCACCTCCCAGGTACACCTCCGACACTCCCAGGTACACCGCTGACACTCCCAGGTACACCTCTGACACTCCCAGGTGCCTCTGACACTCCCCAGGTACACCTCTGACACTCCCAGGTGTCTCTGACACTCCAGATTGCACCTCTCCTCCCAAGTACACCTCAGACACTCCTGGTACACCTCCATTACTCCCAGGTACTCGACACTCCCAGTGCACCTCCTGAGCGACACTCCAGGTACACCTCTGACACTCCAAGGTGCACCTCGACACTCCCAGGTACACCTCTGTTGCTCCCAAATTATCCACTGACATTCCCTGGTACACCTCTGACACTCCCAGGTGCACGTCCGACACTCCCAGGTACACCTCTGACTTCCCAGGTACACCTCTGACATTCTCAGGTACCTTTGATACTCCCAGGTATTCACTGACACTCCCATGGCCATCTCCTGACACTCCCAGGTACACCTCTGACACTGCCAGGTACACTCATGACAATCCAGGTACTCCTGTGACACTCCCCAGGTACACCTCCGACACTCCCCAGGTGCACCAATGACACTCCCAGGTACACCTCCGATATTCCCAGGTACACCTCCGATATTCCCAGGTGCACCTCCGATGCTCCCAGATTGCACCAACTGAGGACTCCCAAGTGCTCCTGTGACACTCCTAGGTGCATCTCTGACACTCCCAGGTGCACACCTCCTAAAACTCCCAGGTACACCTCTGACACTTCAGGTACACCCTGACACTGCCAGGTATGCCTCTGACAATCCCAAGGTACTCCTGTGACACTCCCAGTGCATCTCCTGACCTCCCCAGGTACACCTCTGACCTCCCCAATTTGCCCCTCAGACACTCCCAGAGTACACCTCCGATACTCCCAGGTACACCTCTGATGCTCCCAGGTACACCTCCTGACACTCCCAGGTACTCCTCTGACCTCCTGTTTCCTCTGAGACTCCCAGGTACACCTCTGGCCTCCCAGGTACACCTCCGATATTCCCAGGTACACTCCGATGATCCCAGGTACACATTTGAGACTCCCAGATGCTTCACTTTGACCGCTCCCTGGTCATGCCTCTGACGTTCCAAGGTGCGCCTCTGACACACCCAGGTACACCTCTGTTATTTCCAGGTGCACCTCTGACACTCCCAGGTCACCTCCATTACTCGCAGGTACACCTCCTGACACTCCCAGGTACACCTCTGACAGTCCCAGGTACTCCACTGACATTCCGTGGTTCACCCCTCCTGACACTCCCAGGTACCAAGATCCGACACTCCCAGATACACCTCCTGACACTCCAGGTACATCACAACACTCCCAGGTACACCTCTGACACTCCCAGGAACACCTCTGACACTCCGGTACACCTCTGACACTCCCAGGTACACCTCCGACACTCCCAGGAACACTTCTCACACTCCCAGGTACACCTCCGACACTCAGGCACACCTCTCACTCCCAGTTGCACTTCTCCACACTCCCTAGTTACACGTCCGGCCTCTTGAACGACTCCACCGACACTCCCAGATGAGCCTCAGATACTTCTAGGTGCCTTCTCCACACTCCCAAATACACCTCTGACACTCCCAGGTACTCCTGTGACACTCTCAGGTACATCTCTGACCTCCCAGGTACACCTCCCTGAAAATTCCAGGTACACCTCCTGACACTCCCAGGTACACCTCTGACACTCCCAGTTACACCTCCTGACACTCCCAGGTACACCTCTGACACTCCTAGGTACTCTCTGTCACTCCCTGATACACCTCTGCCTCCCAGGTGCACCGCTGACACTCTGAGTACACCGCCCCTGACACTGTCAATTACACCTCAGACAATGCCAGGTACACCTCAGACACAGCCAGGTGCACGTCACACACTCCCAGGTACACCTCCAGACACTCCAGGTGCACCTCCGACCTCCCAAGTGCACCTCCTGACTCCCTAGGCACGTCACACTGACACTCACAGGACACACCATCAGACACTCCCGTACACCTCCCGACACTCCCAGATACACCTCTGACACTCCCAGTACCTCTGACATTCCCAGGTACACCCCGACACTCCCAGGTACACCTCCGACATCCCATGCACTTCTCACACTCCCAGGTACACCTCCAACACTCCCAGGTACACCTTGACACTCCCAGGTACACCTCTGACACTCCCAGGTACACCTCTGACACTCCCAGGTACCTCTGACACTCCCAAGTACACCTCTGACACTCCGAGGTACACCTCTGATACTCCCAAGTACTCCACTGACATTCCCTGGTACCTCTGACCTCCCAGGTGCACGTCCGACACTCCCAGGTACACCTCTAACACTCCAGGTACACC
This sequence comes from Homarus americanus, assembly GCF_018991925.1. Taxonomy (NCBI): domain Eukaryota; kingdom Metazoa; phylum Arthropoda; class Malacostraca; order Decapoda; family Nephropidae; genus Homarus; species Homarus americanus. Next base: position 4,526 of record NW_024712899.1, read on the forward strand.
TCCGACACATCCAGTTACACCTACGACACTCCCAGGTACACCTCGACCTCCTAGGTGCTCCTCTGTCACTCCCTGATACACCTCTAACACTCCCAGGTGCACCGCTGACACTCCCAGGTACACCGCTGACACTGTCAGTTACCTCAAACAATGCCAGGTACACCTCAGACACAGCCAGGTACACCCTCACACACTCCCAGGACACCTCAGACACTCCAAGGTGCACCTCCGACACTCCAAGTGCACCTCTTACACTCCCTAGGCACACGTCTGACCTCCCAAGTACACCTCTGACACTCCCAGGTTGCACCTCTGACACTCCCAGGTACACCTCTGACATTCTCAGGTACACCTTGCTCCCAGGTACTCCACTGACACTCCCAGGTACATCTCCTGACACTCCCAGGTACACCTCTGACACTCCCAGGTACACCTCCGGTATTCTCAGGTACACCTCCGATACTCCCAGGTACACATTTGAGACTCCCAGTACTTCACTGACACTCCCTGGTATACCTCTGACATTCCCAGGTACGCCTCTGACACTCCCAGGTACAACTCTCTTATTTCCAGGTACACCTCTGACACTCCCAGGTCCGCCTCCGACACTCGCCAGGTACACCTCGACGCACTCCCAGGTACACCTCTGACAGTCCCAGGTACTCCACTGACATTCCGTGGTTCACCTCTGACACTCCCAGATACACCTCTGACACTCCCAGGTACATCTCTGACACTCCCAGGTACACCTCTGACACTCCCAGACACCTCTGACCTCCGAGGTACACCTCTGACACTCCCAGGTACACCTCCGACACTCCCAGGAACACTTCTCACACTCCCAGGGCCCTCCGACACTCCCAGGTACACCTCTCACTCTCCCAGTTACACTTCTCCACACTCCCCTAGTTACACGTCCGACACTCCCAGGTACAACTCCGACACTCCCAGGTAAACCTCCGATCTTCTGGGTACCTTCCGCCAAATACACCTCTGACACTCCCAGGTGCTCCTGTGAGCACTCTCAGGTACATCTGACACTCCCAGGTACACCTCTGAAATTCCCAGGTACACCTCTGACCTCCCAGGTACACCTCTGGCCTCCCAGTTACACCTCTGAGCACTCCCGGTACACCTCTGACACTCCTAGGTACTCCTCTGTCACTCCCTGATACACCTCTAACACTCCCAGGTGCACCGCTGACACTCCCAGGTACACCGCTGACACTGTCAGTTACACCTCAGACAATGCCAGGTACACCTCAGACACAGCCAGGTACACGTCACACCTCCCAGGTACACCTCAGACACTCCAAGGTGCACCTCCGACACTCCCAAGTGCACCTCCTGACACTCCTGGGCACACGTCTGACACTCACAGGTACACCATCAGACACTCCCAGGTACGCTGACCTCCCAATACACCTCTGACACTCCCCAGTACACCTCTGACATTCCCAGGTACACCCCGACACTCCCGTGCACCTCCGACACTCCCATGTGCCTTCTCCTCCCAGGTGCACCTCCAACACTCCCAGGTACACCGCTTACCTCCCAGGTACACCTCTGACACTCCCAGTACACCTCTGACACTCCCAGGTACACCTCTGACACTCCCAAGTACCTCTGACACTCCGGTACACCTCCTGATACTCCCAAGTGCTCCACTGACATTCCTGGTACACCTCTGACCTCCCAGGTGCGTCCGACCTCCCAGGTACACCTCTAACACTCCCAGGTACCTCCCAGCATCAGTTACACCTACGACACTCCCAGGTACACCTCTGACTCCTAGGTACTCCTCTGTCACTCCTGATACACCTCCTAACACTCCCAGGTGCACCATGACACTCCCAGTACCCCGCTGACACTGTCAGTTACACCTCAAACAATGCCAGGTACACCTCAGACACAGCCAGGTACACCTCACACTCCCAGGGACAGGTGCCCTCCGACCTCCCAAGTGCACCTCTTACACTCCTGGGCACCGATCTAACACTCCCAAGTACACCTCTGACACTCCCAGGTGCCTCTGACACTCCAGGTACACCTCTGACATTCTCAGGTACACCTTTGACCTCCCAGGTACTCACTGACACTCCAGGTACATCTCTGACACTTCCAGGTACACCTCTGACCTCCCAGGTACCTCCGGGTATTCTCAGGTACACCTCCGATACTCCCAGGTACACATTTGAGACTC
>NW_024712900.1:0-15846 GCF_018991925.1 Homarus americanus
GGTTGTGGGACCAGTAAGCTACCTGCCAGAGGGTAAAGTGGACCAGAGTGTGTTACCTGCCAGAGGGTGCAAAGGGACCAGAGTGTGTTACCTGCCAGAGGGTTGTGGGACCAGTAAGCACCTGCCAGAGGGTTGTGGGACCAGAGTGTTACCTGGCCAGAGGGCTGTGGGACCAGAGTGTGTGACCTACCAGAGGCTGGGGACCGAGTGTGCTACCTGCCAGAGGGTTGTGGGACCAGAGTGTGTTACCTACCAAGGGGGTGCGGGACGAGAGTGTGTTACCTACCAGAGGGGTGCGGGACCAGAGTATGTTACCTGCCAGAGGGTTGTGGGACCAGAGTGTGTTACCTACCAGAGGGGTGCGGGACCAGAGTATGTTACCTGCCAGAGGGTTGTGGGACCAGAGTGTGTTACCTGCCAGAGGGTTGTGGGACCAGAGTGTGTTACCTGCCAGAGGGGTGAGTGAGGCGGTGTAGGTTGGAAGTGAGGCAGGAACACGAGTCTTGACCCTTAGCAAAATGAAGTGGGGAGATCATTTACCAACACGTCATCATTAGCCAGCACGTCACCATTAACCATCAACTCGTCACGATTAACCAAGGCGTTACCATTAACTAACAGGTCAACATAAACCAACACGTCACCATTAACCAACACATCACCATTAACCAGCACTTTACTCTTATGCTACACGTCACCATTAACCTACACGTCACCATTAACCTACGAGTCAACATTAACCAACATGTCACCATTAACCAACGCGTCACCAAACACAGCAATAGGTGTGTGTCGTCCGCTGTACCATTATTTAAAGATTTATTTCGTTTTGTAATGAGGAACAAATATAACACAGACTCATCAGCTTCCTAATGGGACGACATAAAGGTGGTCAGGTATACTTCAGCCGGAGACAAATATGAGCTTAGGTTAGGTTAGGTTAGGTTAGGTTAGGTTAGGTTGAATTATTTCATGATAGTTTTGTTGGGTCGATTTCTTAGGTTATGTTGGGTTGGCATAAGTAGTTTAGGTTATATAAGGTTAGGTTAAGTAACTCATTGATAATTAGGTTAGGTTGAAATTACATACTGATAGTTAGCAAAACAAAATTAATGTGTGTACAGTACGTGTATGATACTCAAGGCTCCTGACAGGACAGTGTGTGCAAACCACAGCTTAATGTACAATACTACACAGAACCCTTGAAAGTTCGCATCTGAACTTCAGCCTTACTTACTGAAGCTGTTTCAGAGAGTAGTGAGGGAGGCGCCATACTCTAGGTTCTTGAGATAACTTGATATACACGGTTCAGTAATCAATACTGTTGAAAATCCCTTATTTTAAATTATTGTATCTTAAGTCAAATTATTGTCCGTGAAACAGTAGGCTATCGTTGCTCATAACTTATGAGCAACGATATGTTATGAGTCATAACATAACGCGTTTTAATATTCAATTGATATATACAATCGTACCAAAGGAGAGGAAAATATTTTATTTCTTACTTGTACCTAGTCTAAGGAATCTCATTGTTTATATTACAAAAACTGAAAGATGAGAATTTGTTCATTAGTTCATATAATACAAGTTCCTAATTTTATCCATATACATTGAGAAATATCCCATGTACTAATAAAACAAGTCATGATGCTATACACTGTAGAGCCGGGCATATTTATGACCCCTACAGGTAATTCATCATATCAGACTGCTGTACTATTAAGGTGTCAGGTGCCATTAACAACTAAGAGTGACAACAGACAATAAAAGGTGGCTTATTATTATAATACAAAGTAGTTATATTTATGTGTCTTAATGCAACGTCATCCTTAAGGGAAGTGAATCCTGAAGCGTAGCAGTAGTTAATTTTCTATCAATTATGAAATTATGATCAATCAATCAATCAAAATTTAGATTGTTTAGACCGAAATACTTTTAGTTACGAAACACTGCTAGCATGTATTGGCAAGGGCAGCCCGGAACCGTCAGGAACTCCGCCGATTGGATCCCATAGGCCACCCTTCTTCGCCAATCTCCTTAGGTGCTGAGGCAACTGAGGGTCTTCAGGACTCCGCCGAGAGGGCCAGAACAGCCGTCCTCACGCCCCCAACGAGTGATGCTAGCGAAGGTCCCGCTGGACCCCCGAGTAAAGTTGAGACTTTTCCTCTATTTCTCTTTAAGACAGAGAGGCAACACTGGCTAGTGACGCTAAGAGTATCTACTGTCATATCTTGATATATTATTACTTATTTTATAGTGGCGTCCACAACACACCGAGACTTTGGTGTTTGTTTCTGAGAGTTAAGGAGATACAGTGAGTCAACCTGAGACGTTAGTCAGCTGGTGCACAAGTTTTGAATTACGATCACAAGTACTCATATTTCATTATTTCTAATATCCTCGCTGGGTGGGAGATATAAACTAATGTTATAGTTATATAGTCCTAAGTAACTTATATAAAGTATATAGGCATATACATAGACCCCAGTAATTCATGTAATGTTATAAGGCTTGTAGTCCCTAGTAACTTATTGCCGGATGCTTCACATTATGGTATAAGTAATATTAACATTAATTACCACTGGTTAAAGGTGTAGTGTAGATGTTTCATAGTTTAATATTTATAAACAGGCAGCTCATGAGGTGATAATCTTCACGGCCAGGAGGAGTGGTACTGACAGCCCGACGGTGTGTTCAGTGTATCAGAGGACTGTATCTGTTAACATATAGCATGAGACTTGGCCTGCTGCTGTACTGTGGCCCTGACAAGATCATGTAGTGCGGGACATCACCAGATACTCCTGCGTTGGTCTCAGACATATTCCCAAATTGATGCTGTGTCCTTTTACTGGTGGGTAGTGGACATGTTACTGCTCCAGTAGACATAAGTTATAATTTATTTATTTCACGTTAGTGGGAGTAGTAAAAGTTACCTTATATTCAGAGTAAAGGAGGTATGACCTGAACGACTGGTGATAAGTATTCAAGGGTCTTATGCTGTGTTGGTGTGTGAGTTGCTACTGAGTGAGCCGCTGTCCACAAGGACCTCTACCCACACTACGCTCGACCTGTGGATGGGCCAGTAATTATGGTTACTGACTATACTATCACCATCGACCTGTACCAGCCACTTGTAATACCCAAAGCTCACTAGTAACGTCCATTATATCGTATATTAAATGTTCATCTCTTTATTTGTACGTCATCCCATGCTAGATTATACGAACCTGGCATGCTATCACCGTGATACGAAGAGTAGGCAGGATACAGTCGCCATAGGCATGATAGGTAAGGTAGAATGTAAACCAGCTTATTCATGCTACCCGTCGTCACCTCCTCCAACATTCATCCGGCGCATATAGAGCGACGACATCCACTCCTACGTGTCATCCATCAGTCCAAGTAAAATAATGATTACCACATCCATAGTGGATTATATAGCACACACACACACATAATAATGGAAGCCCCTCGAAATCGAGGATGGCCGGCCCAAGGGCCTCCTAGGCGTGAATTTGTTAAAGTGTAGAAGCTGTCGCCAACACAACAACCACACCCTAAGTTAACGAGCTGCATGACCCAGTGTTAAGGAATAGTCCGAGAAGACTGGACAGCTCGCCAACTGCACTGGTTAACCATTACCCCGGAACACGATCCGCAAATCGATTAACATCCAGGGTCCCAATTACTGCTGGGTAGACAGAGGCAAATGGCGTAAAGAAACTTGCCCATAGTTTCACCCTGCCCGAGGATCGAACTCGGGCAGGATGCTGACCATTTCACCACAGGTCACACACACACACACACACACACACACACACAAGACCCACGTCAATAACTCACCATTTATTACGTGGAGGATCCCTCAGGAGGCTCCTACAGTGTGTTGCCACTTTATCATCCACCAACTTACACACTATCATACTGCTCCTGGAAGACACTGAACACACCGTCGGGCTTTCAGCACAACTCCTCCTGGCCGTGAAGATCATCACTTCATTATGCTGACTGTATATAAATATGAAACATCTACGTCACACTTCTTATTGACTTTCTGCCTCATTTTTACACAATTGCAGGTCACAATTGTTTCTTTTACTTTGACAACACGACATACATATAATGTTTCTCTCTATTATTATTATTATTATTATTATTATTATTATTATTATTATTATTATATTTTCGCCCCCCAGGCCCTGATGTGGGTCATTGACCTGTGACCTGATTAATCTCGTAAAAAAAAAACTGTGAAGAATATGTCAATAAGTTACTGGGGACTGTATACCGATAACATTACATGAGTTACTGGTGCCTATAATTATAACTATAACATTAGTTTATATCTCCCACCCAGCGAGGATAATAGAAATAATGAAATATGAGTACTTGTGATCGTAATTCAAAATTTGTGCACCAGCTGACTAACGTCTCAGGTTGACTCACTGTATCTCCTTAACTCACAGAAACAAACACCAAAGTCTCGGTGTGTTGTGGACGACACTATAAAATAAGTAATAATATATCAAGATATGACAGTAGATACTCTTAGCGTCACTAGCCAGTGTTGCCTCTCTGTCTTAAAGAGAAATAGAGGAAAAGTCTCAACCTTACTCGGGGGTCCAGCGGGACCTTCGCTAGCATCACTCCTTGGGGGCGTGAGGACGGCTGTTCTGGCCCTCTCGGCGGAGTCCTGAAGACCCTCAGTTGCTTCAGCACCTAAGGAGATTGGCGAAGAAGGGTGGCCTATGGGATCCAATCGGCGGAGTTCCTGACGGTTCCGGGCTGCCCTTGCCAATACATGCTAGCAGTGTTTCGTAACTAAAAGTATTTCGGCCTAACAATCTGAATTTTTAATGGCCATCAATGTTGTTCCTCGTGCCAGCAGCCTGGAGGCCATTGGTTCATCTCTACACCCGTGGGAACAACTAAGTCGGTTGTGTACAACAGCGTCAGAGAATTATAGCAGCCTTACAGTAAGAACGGCACCAGTGTCTTAAGGCTCATTAAGGCATCACGTATCGGTTAATACAAAAGGTGTTACCAAGTTAATGGCCGACAATCCAATTTTTATTGTCATTTTTCCTTCTGATTTTTTTACACTTTAGTTTACATTTGTATTAAATTTAACACTTAGTCATTTTTTCCTTACAGTAATACATACAAATGAAAAGCTTCATACAAAACATAACGTAACGTAACGTAACGTAACCTGCTTTAGGTATATTTGAATATCTTATGATTGTAAATGACGTCTTATATGAAACAGTGATAATATTATTATGTGTAAATTAATTTACATTATTATAACAATAAAAGTATTCCTTTACCCCTACTTAGCGGACACACACACTGGCCATAGGTGACCATGTAGGTCATCATATTAGGTCCACGTGAATAGTTTAAGTAACTTAACCTTAAGGAATATTACTTAACTCTTATCTTTATAAACACAGGATGATCATGACGCGTTATATTCTAAACAATGTAAATGTCAACATAAGTTTGGGAGAAAAACAACTAAATCTAAAGTTACTTAAACAACAGTAAAGACTTAAACTGTACACATGAGACGAAAACAAATATCATAGTAATAAATGTAAGTAATAAATAACTAATTAAACCCTGAAACTAAATACGTATATTTAAATGTTCTTTGTCTTTTATATTATATCGTTAACACAGTAATGACTTTAACACATATTGAAACAATTAAAAGAAAAACAAAACAAAAAAACACCGATCAACCTCGACCCGGAGGGCCAGATGACCCCTGGACAGCTCTGAGCTTGACCAGCACGTTCGTGTTTATATTATTATCTCGACTGAATTACATTACAAAGTCACTTATGAGTTTTTCAATGTTGTTTTGATAATATTTACTTATTCTCACCTAAATGTTAACAACTAGCGTCTTAAAGAATACGACCACAACTAAATAAAGGCGGAAATTCACGGAGGTAACTTGGTGTAACTGGCTAGACTCCCCGAGGTGCCACAGACCTGCCATCGTCTAGTAGTCTTTCATCGTGTAGCACAACTGAGGCTATACATACGAACACGTTTACTATATAGCTGGAGTATTTTACACGTTTCTTATACAGCCACTACTGAGAGAGGGGGAGGGAGGGACGGAAGGGGGCTACACGATGAACCCATAAATCAGGTATAGCTTGTCGAGGACGGGCTACGGGGCAATGTAAGCAATGGGGCTACTAAGACTATAGGTATAGGCTCCAAGTCCACGCCAGGCCAGGCCTGAGATGATGACGTCACTAGCAGCGTCCTCAGCGGATATTACACGACTTGTATCTCGTCCATCTCTCCCTGGGTGAGGAGGGGGGAGGGGGAGGAGGAGGGGGAGGAGGAGGGGTAGGGGAAGGAGGAGTGGGGGGGAAGGGGAGGGGGAGAAGGAGAAGAGGAGGAAGAAGAGGAGGGACGTAAAGGGGAAGAGGAAGAAGAAGAGGCGGAGGAAGGAGAAGGAAGAAGATAAGGAGTAGGAGGAAAGTGAGAAGGAAGAAAGAAGGAGGAGAAAGAGGAGAGAAGAGAAAGAAGATGGAAGAAAGACAGAGAAGGGGAGGGGAGAGGAATGGACACAAAGCGAACAGTAACAAGTTTCAGTGTTGGTGGTGGTGGTGGTGGTGGTGTTAACAGCAGTAGTCACGTTAGTAGTAGTATTAGTGGTGATTATAAGTGGTGCAGATGACGTGGTGGTGAGTGGTGATACGTGGTGGTAGTCACAGAAATGGTGGTGGTAGTGATGATAATAGCAGTAGTAGTGGTGGTGATAATAGCAATGGTCACACAGTCCTGTCGTAACTGGCTGGCAGGTCTCAGGTGACATGTCGGGTCGGAAGGGAACAGAACAAAGCCTCGGCATCCGTCACCCCCTCCTTCCCTCCCAGACAGTTAACAGTCACAAAACGTCTCGACCTGTAAATACCTCAGCCCTGGGAACACTCGCAGAAACCGGAGAGAGTCCCTGAGAAAACCCTGTAGAAACCGCCGTGGCCCGAGGGATGGACTAGCCGAGAAAATCATAACGAATTTCAGGAAAGCTCTTTAGGCTCCTCCACCCGTCCGTCCGCCTCATGGGAAAAGGTTTTCTTTGCCATTTTAAAAGATTTGGAGCCACAATGAGGGATTTTTCACCGCTAAGGGTAAGGGTTAGAGGAGGTGGTGGGGAGGGGGGGATGAAGAGAAGGGGAGGGGGTGAAGGGAGGGGAAGGAGTGTATAGGGGGAGATAGTGAAGAAGGAGGGGTGGACGGTGGTATCCCACACACCCACTTTATGTAATGGAGGTTTAGAATGCACTACCAAACACACTTATCATATACGCCTCAAAAATATTATCACATCATCACTAACTAATAAAACACAAGACTTGGTGAGTTATGTGTGAAGGGGATCATTCAGGTGGTGTGATAATACAATGTGAGAGAGAAACTTCACTAAATGGAGGAGACACACACGTCCTCCCCATGGCTCCCACACACCCGCCGATAAATCACGTTCCGACTTCTTTATAAGGACCTTCCTGTTACCTGAATAACGCGCCATTCCCACTCTCGCGTGTGATTGGGCGAGGAAGGAAGATGATAAAAAGAGGCGACTGTGATTGGCTGGCACCGCGTGTAATCACATATGACATGATGAAGATGATGATGGTGTTGCGATATGAGGAAGGTGTGTACTAGTGTGTGGTTGGTGGTGGCGGTAGTGGTGACTGGCATGTGTGACGTGTGTGTGTGTTGGCTACTGATGGCGACCCTCTACACTGCCCCTGTTCCCACAACCACCCCCACCGCGCCTCACCATCGCTACACACTACCCTCCCATAACATATAATTACAGTATATAAGTTATTAATAACAGCAATTTAGTATTTATTATAGTTTTCCATATAGAGAAAAACACGTAAAAACAACATAGGAAAAAACTGGACAGTGTCAGATTGTGGGTGTCGGGAAACGTTGGGAGTGTGTAGTAGTAATAATAATTTACGGTTTATTGAAAAATATGGCAGGCAAAAAACTGAAAATATAAACTAAACAGAGATGAGTGGGTCACTTTGTTGTCAAGAAATACACAAGTAATATTAGTGGTAAATAATATTACTTGTATATGATGACAAGGAGGACTGGGTCTTTTAACAGTTTCAGAACAGTTACGGTACTAAAGTGAGATAGAAAAGGAGTGACTACACAGGTTAACTACGAGTTATGAAGTGTGTGTGTGTGAGGGTGGAGTGTATATGTGGGGAGACTGGATGTGTGAGGGTAGTCGAGGTTTATGTAAGGGGATGTGTGGGAGGGTAATGACCATGATAGATGTTAGGGCAATGTGTTAGGGGGTGGGGACGAAAATATTGGGTACTGTAATTAAATAAGAAACATTGTTGTGTGACCCGGGTGTATCGCTTGGGTGAATAACACGACAGATTAAGTCAACACACTTCCCTTATGTCGTCTCTACTGCTGCAACTGTGAGAGGTGATGACGTTCTCACTACCGCACTACTAAATTATTGGTGGCTCGTCAAATGGGCCCCACACCTAATGGATCGGGGCCTATTAAGAACTGGGCCTAAATTCAATTTTAACTCACTCCTTCCCCACTACAGAAGTCACTCTCCTTAACTCACACTGACTGACATACCTTCACGATGTCATAATAGTAAATCAGCACATCTAGGAGAGCCAGACGTCGTGTGGTTTACGGAACGTACAGTTAGAACAGGCTGGTGATGGGTGATGCTAAGTGATGGGACGGACAGTTAGAACAGGCTGGTGATGGGTGATGCTAAGTGATGGGACGGACAGTTAGAACAGGCTGGAGATGGGTGATGCTAAGTGATGGGACGGGCGGTAGAGAACAGGCTGGTGATGGGTGATGCTAGAGTGGTGGGATGGACAGTTAGAACAGGCTGGTGATGGGTGATGTTAAGTGGTGGGACGGACAGTTAGAACAGGCTGGTGATGGGTGATGTTAAGTGATGGGACGGACAGTTAGAACAGGCTGGTGGTGGGTGATGCTAAGTGGTGGGACGGACAGTTAGAACAGGCTGGTGATGGGTGATGCTAAGTGGTGGGACGGACAGTTAGAACAGGCTGGTGATGGGACGGACAGTTAGAACAGGCTGGTGATGGGTGACTCTATATGATGGGAAGCGAGACAGATATTAAACTAGAGTGATACCATGAGGACCCTGAACCAATAACGGAGCTACAACACAACACATCCTTCACATCAGTAAGAAAAGACGAATAACACATTAAAGGAACAGAGAATCCAGTATTTGTTGTGGATTCCGACCATCACGTGGTGGTAGTAGAGAGAGAGAGAGAGAGAGTAATAAGCCTTATTAATATGAAAATAAAGCAAGGAGCATCTGACATTACTATCAAGAGCCTGGTACCAGTAACAAGCAACAGCGTGAGGTTTTGGGGAGTCACAGTAACTGACAGGGTGTGGGGGTGTGGGGGGGGGAGAGGGAACACGACACACCTTAGTGACCGATAAAATAAAATTATACAGGTTGAATACGGAGTTCTCTTACCCTATAACTGTTTCTTTAATAAACCAAACTGGATTTTCATTTTATTTTAGATTAGGTTAATTTAGGTTTGGTGTCTGTGAGATGGTAGTGGGAGAGTAGAGGGACTTCCTTCACCCCACAGTACTACTACACACCAAGTCCCAGGTTGCTGATCTGACTTCATGCCTCATTTACACACAATTGCAGGGTCTCAATTTTTTCTATTACATGACAAAACAACATACATATATAGCATTTTTCACTGTTGATTTTTTTCATTCCTGCATTTCTTTGTATGTATTATTATCACAGTGTTGTTATTATTATTATTATTACCATTAATATTTTGTTTTACTTTTAATTATAAATTTTACTTACTATGAATTATTATTATTATTAATAAATTTTCGCCCCCCGGGCCCTGATGTGGGTCAGTGACCTGTGCCCGGGTGGGCTAATCCCCGTAAAAAAAAAAAAATGCAGGATCTCAATTGGTCTCAATTGTTTCTCTTACTACTGACAACACAATATACATATATTGTTTCTCACTTTTGATTTTTTTCATTTTGTATTTCTTTATTATTATTATTATTATTATTATTATTATTATTATTATTATTATTATTATTATTATTATTATTATTATTATTATTTTTATTATTATTATGATCATTATTACATTTTCGCCCTCTAGGCCCCGATGTGGGTAAGTGACCAGTGCTTGGGTGGGCTAATCCCCGTAAAAAAAAAAAAAACTGCCAGGCCACATTGAGTCACTACCCGCCGCCCCCCGCTGGGTTTTAAATGGCCATATCGTGTTGTCAGCGGTATCTGGGGAACCTTTATCAGACACTGGAGGGTTTAACGTATGGTCAGACTCGAAAAATAATGATTAAGAGGCGATATTTGTCTTTGTGTAGACATTTTTAATATTTGAGTCAACTTTTTTTGTTTTGTTTACACTTTTCGGTCTTGTTGTGGCCCTGGTCTGGTGGTTGTGTGGGTGATTGCTTAAACGGGCCCAGTCCACATAAACTCCAACCTAACCTAACCTAATCTAATCTACCAAGATCCTAGTAGGTCCTTAATTCTAATCCGTCCCAGTCCTAGGTACGATGAAGTCCTTTTATAATCAGGACCTAAAACTGGGACCCGTGTGACCCCTCAGTCGTCTCTGCTGCGCAACACAACACTTGATGCTACCTGTCTATATACAGTATGGTGAAGACGCGCCATGTACAGTATATACACGTTTGTTAATATGGTGTGTGTGTGTGTGTGTGTGTGTGTGTAGACAGCAGTAACATCCGTACGCATAAGACAAACAATTATCCCAACATCAGGAATATTAAACGGTCTTTATCACTGTTATGATATCTCAGAAGAAATCACAGTAACAAAATACATGTTAACAAAATACATGTTTACATATGTATTTTGTGTGTATAAATAGTATACTTTGGTAAATCTGTTGTTGTACTGATCGTTACTCTGTTTACACCATCTGTGACTCCTACTATAAACATCTGAAAAACATCAAACATCCACTTTAGAACAACAAGACAATTACTTCTTCTACAGGTTGAGTATGTGAGCTGGTGCAGGTGTGTCCGGCAGCCTTCCACCTGTTGTCCAGCGAGCACAACCAACCAACAAGTTTGTCTGTGCCTCTAAAGGACACACACTCAGGGATAAAAACCAGCTCAAAGACATCTGTTGATACCACTTTAAAGAAAGGCCTTACCAGAATCCAGATAACTGTGTGAAACAAATAACTGTTAACTACTTATATATAATAAAGCCCAATCAAAGTCCAATAGCTTAAAACATCAGCAAATTACATAATGTTCTGTGTAATTCTAACTAAACCTAACCTAACCTAACCTTGAAAGCCGCTTCAGCGCTTAATGACTGTTGTGACGTCATCACCCCTTAAATATATGAGTATGGTGATTTAACGACACGAGTATGATGATTTAACGACACGAGTACGATGACTTAACCGCTTGAGTATGACGACTTATTCCTCAAATATTTAAGGGGTTAAGTCAGTGTATTGAAGGGGTCAAGTTATGGTACTCAGGGGTTAAGTGATCATACTCAAAGGGTTAAGTGATCGTACTCAAAGGGTTAAGTCATCGCACCATCAAATGATGGTGTTTACATTCTGCAATTATCAAAAGAAAAAACTACTGAGGTAACATACTTTTCTTAAGCACTCCCATCATAAGGTTTAAGTCCAGAATTAATGACAAACCTTCATACACCCCCCACCCCAAAATAAATAAATAAATAAATAAATAAATAAATGCTAAAACATGCAAATAGTACGCCAAGATTTTATTCTCATCAAAAAATAAAAATGAATAAAATACAGTCATGGATAAAAGATCGCTCCTGTGGTGAAACCGAGTCGCGAGAATGAGTCTCCGAACTGACTGTTTTGTCTCATTTGGGGTCGATGCTGCTTCATAATGGGATGGAACGAACTTTTGACCCTGACTGTATACATACTGGAAGTTGCCGTAAGAGAAGACAATGTATGAGACTTAACTAGGAATCTGAGACGTTGTTACGTTTTAAGTGCAGGAAAGTGGCTTTCTTACCGTAGAACTCGGATACCTTCACACTGGTTACTCACCCAAGAGATTATGGTGTATCACTACGTAGAATTTTGCTCTGCTTCCGGCACTCAATGCGTTATGTACTTGATAAATGATGATTTAGTGAATTCCACTAACTTCCAACATCCATCTAAGTTATTGGTTATACTTTGTCATAACCAATCAGTCATTACCCTTGGTAATAATGATAATAGAGGGATCACAGATACGGGCAGATGATTGCACTTACGTTTATTTGGCACAATTCCATACACTGGACTTATAATTTGCATGGATAGGTCAGTCACTCACATTCACGCCACAGTACCGTAAGTTATAAGGGAGAGTTTGTCAACCTGGTGATTTAATCGTTTAGATCTATTAGGCCGGCCTGGAGTGCTCTTGTAGCAAACAGGCCCTCACAATTGATCACTTCCTTTACAGGATGTGTTAACTTGTCGCTGGACTTAACAAAAAAAATCTCGGGGATTTGCACACACAGACCCGTAGCACTGGTAGGACTGTATGGCCCCTGATCTTAAGTCCGCAGAGCAGGAGGTCTTCTCTAACCCAAGGTCTAAAGCCCACTGGCTAAATTGGTTTTTTTTGAGGCGTGAAGTGATGAACAGTACACCACTGTCTCACTGGCCTGCCCCCCCCTACATGTCCCAGTCATGGCTGGCCGGTTACCTTATCTCTACCGTAAACAAACATTTGGGATGGGTTGTGCGGGAGGCCCAACGCAACCCATGATAGACGTCACTCGAGGGATTGTCCAGTGCAGTCATTTCTCTCCTTCTCATAAGTCACTTTATAATGTAAACCTCTAATACGACGTTCAAGTTATAATTACAGTATTGTAATAAAAGTTCATGAAGAGATTAAAAGTATTTCAGTCAAATATACATATCTGGATGAGAGAGAGAGAGAGAGAATAACACACCCCCCCCCAAAAAAGATAAAAACAATAATAATAATAATAAAGACCAAACAAAATTATGAAAATCTATAGAGAGGGAACGAAAGGACCATAAAATTAGTTATGTTTGTAATCTATGATAAACAAAACGAATAAATCTATACGCACACATACACGTGAGGTCTTTCATATCAACACCCGAGGACGAGTTACTACACCACGTGAACACCACACCACCTGGTGTCTCCATGACCAGTCCAGGCCCGGGCCATCAACTGTAAACTATAATAATTTGTATGTCCAATTATTATTCCTTCTCCTTTCAATAATGAAAGCTTTTGTTAAACGACCCACCCACCCCATGTCTTTGTATGTAATAAGTCATTTTTGTCCAATGTATATTTTCAGCCTTCGGGCTGCAGAACTTTTCCAATAAACCGTTAATTATTATTATCATTATTATTATTATTTACTTACACACACACACACACACACACACACACACGCTGTAATCTTCTGGTGTCCCCTGCAGGTTGCCGTGTCCTATATCTCTCTCCACACTACGCCATCACCTGTACGGCTGCATGGGATGATTGCTGCGTTCCTCCTGACGAAGTGTTTATCTTACCTGTTCCTACCTGTTAATTTTTTTGTGTAACAGCTGTGTGTGTGTGTGTGTGTTTTATGCTATCTTAGCATGTAATCACCTTACATGCTACAGTTGATAATATCTTTACAATAGCACCTGGTTATAGTAGGCAAATGTACATACCAAATCTATGCTAGGAAGGGAGAATAGGGAGGTAATACTGAAGCTAGAGGGTTTGTTACGTGTTGAAGGGTACAAGGTATCATTTGGTTGAGGTATACGAATACAGTCATCAGTACTGTACCCACAAAGCAAATACAGTACTCTGCTATTACGGTCCAAGGATAACATCACCACCAACACGATCTGGCAAACAATGATATCTGGGTACTATAAAATCTATGTCAGGAAAAGAGAGCAAGCTATATGGTGTTAAGGGATCACATGAAGATTAGACCCCCATAGTTTATTTCACCCTTAACACTACCTCTGGTGGGGTTAGGTTAGGTTCATTTTACAAACATAAGCATCTTAACTACTGTAGCCGTTAAGCAAAATACAATACCGTCACGGCATATAATAATCACCTCTACTGACAGTCGGATAATGCTGTAGAATTTTAGGTATGGCGGTGTGGACTGAGATGTGGTACGGCCAGATTATAGCTAGTGGGGAGGGTTGTGTATACGGCCAGATTATAGTTAGTAGGGAGGGTTGTGTATACGGCCAGATTATAGTTAGTAGGGAGGGTTGTGTATACGGCCAGATTATAGTTAGTAGGGAGGGTTGTGTATACGGCCAGATTATAGTTAGAAGGGAGGGTTGTGTATACGGCCAGATTATAGTTAGTAGGGCAGTAAAAACACAACCACGTCAGCATAAATACAATTATTTCAATTGGTGTTTCGTTATTAACTATGGATCCAGAGTGAGACGAAGATTGGCGGTGATGAAGCGTCTGGGGACACCAGGCCGTAAGAGGTTCTGCTGACTGATTCACTTTGTGTTAGTCACTACGGTGTTGCTTCCACGGAGACACAGATCAAGCGTCCTGCAATTGTCCTGAATATTGAGAGCGACGTCCACCTCATGTCACCCAACACACGGCTTAGCGACATCATCACTTGTCGACACATTTTAATCATAATATTTCACTGTTTTATTGTTGCCTGCCTCAACATATACAAAATAAAGTCTAGATGGTATAGTTCTTTGATACACTAATCTTAGGATGTGTTGCCAAGCTTTAAGGGAAATATAAAGCTGGGACGTAGAAATAAAGTTTACCGTAAGTATTCGGTTTGGTTAGGAAGGAAGGGACATCCTAACCAAACCGGATACGTACGGTAAGCTGATTTTTTTCTGAAATATTTATCGATGAACAAGTACAAGTTTAAAATTTCTTTTACACATGTTTCAGACTAACTTAACCCCTACGAGTGCGATATGTTAATCCTCCAAATACAGTATTATTTTCTTGAAGGAAATAAGTCACTGTTTTCAGATAGATGCTATTGTACTCGAGAGGTTAAAATATTTTAATTAGGAGTTATTGTTTTTATGGGTTAAGTTATTATATTTGGTGGGTTAAAATATTTTACTAAAGTGGTTAAGGCATTGTACTTAAGGTGCTAATTGTTCCTCCGATTTCTTGGAGGTGGAATTAAGTGGTATTGGTGCAGTCATAGAGAAATATACCTAAAGGGTTTATGTACTGGGGAAACTTATACTGACACTACCCAGACATTTCTTGGTTACAGTTGAGGAGCATCATCTGAGACGAAGCTTTGAAGAAAAAACCCTGAGGCTGAGAGTCAGGTTGTCTCAGAAGTTGTTGACAATATTTGTGACACAATAAATGGTCAGCAAACATGTCACTATAAGATATTTGGGTAAGAACTTCATCAATTATTCATCCATTTAAAGCACTCACCGTTAAAGCTTTGATTCTTTCTTCTGTGCACTGGAAAATACTCTCCAGCATGGGTGTTATGAGACTATTCTCCAGGTGTAGTTCTGCCAGTACTTGTGACAGCTGTACTGTAGTGGAGGAGACCAGCAGTTGAAGACTTGTTTGCAAAATGTACTTAAATGGAATCTCACCCATGTTCTACTTCTTCCACTTGTCGATCTTGTGTACCTGGTCTAGGGTCAACTTCTCCTTCCAGTTACCAACCTCACCTGGCACAGGAATCAA
>NW_024712901.1:0-6650 GCF_018991925.1 Homarus americanus
GAATATTTTAATTATTTTTGCAATGCTAATTACTCGCCACTTATGGGTTTTCGAGGTCATTTCTTGGTGCTTGTGTATTATTCTGGATGTACTTAAATAGTTAGGCACATTAAATTTTAGTTCAGAGAGAAAAAGTATTTTTGGCCAAAAATCCTTTAAGGCAATAGACTTACAATTTTTGTCATTTTCGGCCAAAAAATGGATTTTGTTCAAAATTTCAGTATAGGTACTCCTAAATGTGCTGCTTAAGGATCTGTTAACCAAAATTTGATATCTTGATTATAACTTGTTCAAATGGCTTTTAGAAAATGTTCAAATTATTTTTAGAATATTTTAATTACTTTTGCAATGCTAATTACTCGCCACTTATGGGTTTTCGAGGTCATTTCTTGGTGCTTGTGTATTATTCTGGATGTACTTAAATAGTTAGGCACATTAAATTTTAGTTCAGAGAGAAAAAGTATTTTTGGCCAAAAATCCTTTAAGGCAATAGACTTACAATTTTTGTCATTTTCGGCCAAAAAATGGATTTTGTTCAAAATTTCAGTATAGGTACTCCTGAATGTGGTGCTTAAGGATCTGTTAACCAAAATTTGATATCTTGATTATAACTTGTTCAAATGGCTTTTAGAAAATGTTCAAATGATTTTTAGAATATTTTTAATTACTTTTGCAATGCTAATTACTCGCCACTTATGGGTTTTCGAGGTTATTTCTTGGTGCTTGTGTATTATTCTGGATGTACTTAAATAGTTAGGCACATTAAATTTTAGTTCAGAGAGAAAGAGTATTTTTGGCCAAAAATCCTTTAAGGCTATAGATTTACAATTTTTGTCATTTTCGGCCAAAAAATGGATTTTGTTCAAAATTTCAGTATAGGTACTCCTGGATGTGCTGCTTAAGGATCTGTTAACCAAAATTTGATATCTTGATTATAACTTGTTCAAATGGCTTTTAGAAAATGTTCAAATGATTTTTAGAATATTTTAAATACTTTTGCAATGCTAATTACTCGCCACTTATGGGTTTTCGAGGTCATTTCTTGGTGCTTGTGTATTATTCTGGATGTACTTAAATAGTTAGGCACATTAAATTTTAGTTCAGAGAGAAAACGTATTTTTGGCCAAAAATCCTTTAAGGCTTTAGACTTACAATTTTCGTCATTTCGGCCAAAAAATGGATTTTGTTCAAAATTTCAGTATAGGTACTCCTGAATGTGCTGCTTAAGGATCTGTTAACCAAAATTTGATATCTTGATTATAACTTGTTCAAATGGCTTTTAGAAAATGTTCAAATGATTTTTAAAATATTTTAATTACTTTTGCAATGCTAATTACTCGCCACTTATGGGTTTTCGAGGTCATTTCTTGGTGCTTGTGTATTATTCTGGATGTACTTAAATAGTTAGGCACATTAAATTTTAGTTCAGAGAGAAAAAGTATTTTTGGCCAAAAATTCTGTAAGGGGTAAGCCTTACAATTTTTGGCATTTCGTCCACAAATGGATTTTGTTAAAAATTTCAGTATAGGTACTCCTGAATGTGCTGCTTAAGGATCTGTTAACCAAAATTTGATATCTTGATTATAACTTGTTCAAATGGCTTTTAGAGAATGTTCAAATAATTTTTAGAATATTTTAATTACTCTTGCAATGCTAATTACTCGCCACTTATGGGTTTTCGAGGTTATTTCTTGGTGCTTGTGTATTATTCTGCATGTACTTAAATAGTTAGGCACATTTAATTTTAGTGCAGAGAGATAAAGAATTTTGGCCAAAAATCCTTTAAGGCAATAGACTTACAATTTTTGTCATTTTCGGCAAAAAAATGGATTTTGTTCAAAATTTCAGTATAGGTACTACTGTATGTGCTGCTTAAGGATCTGTTAACCAAAATTTGATATCTTGATTATAACTTGTTCAATTGGCTTTTAGAAAATGTTCAAATGATTTTTAGAATATATTAATTACTTTTGCAATGCTAATTACTCGCCACTTATGGGTTTTCGAGGTCATTTCTTGGTGCTTGTGTATTATTCGATGTACTAATAGTTAGGCACATTAAATTTTAGTTCAGAGAGAAAAGTATTTTTGGCCAAAAATCCTTTACAAGTAATAGACTTACAATTTTGTCATTTTCGGCCAAAATGGGATTTGTTCAAAATTTCAGTATAGGTACTCCTTTAATGTGCTGCTTAAGGATCTGTTAACCAAAATTTGATATTCTGATTATAACTTGTTCAAATGGCTTTAGAAAATGTTCAAATGATTTTTAGAATATTTTAATTACTTTTGCAATGCTAATTACTTCAAATTTATGGGTTTTCGAGGTCATTTCTTGGTGCTTGTGTATTATTCTGGATGTACTTAAATAGTTAGGCACATTAAATTTTAGTTCAGAGAGAAAAGTATTTTTGGCCAAAAATCCTTTAAGGCATTAGACTTACAATTTTTGTCATTTCGGCCAAAAAATGGATTTTGTTCAAAATTTCAGTATATGTACTCCTGAATGTGCTGCTTAAGGATCTGTTAACCAAAATTTGATATCTTGATTATAACTTGTTCAAATGGCGTTTAGAAAATGTTCAAATGATTTTTAGAATATTTTAATTACTTTTGCAATGCTAATTACTCGCCACTTATGGGTTTTCGAGGCCATTTCTTGGTGCTTGTGTATTATTCTGATGTAATTTAAATAGTTAGGCACATTAAATTTTAGTTCAGGAGAGAAAGTATTTTGGCCAAAAATCCTTAAGGCAATAGACTTACAATTTTTGTCATTTTCGCCAAAATGGATTTTGTTCAAATTTCAGTATAGGTACTCCTAAATGTGCTGCTTAAGGATCTGTTAACCAAAATTTGATATCTTGATTATAACTTGTTCAAATGGCTTTAGAAAATGTTCAAATTATTTTGTAATTGTTTTAATTACTTTGCAATGCTAATTACCGCCACTTATGGGTTTTCGAGGTCATTTTGGTGCTTGTGTATTATTCTGGATGTACTTAAATAGTTAGGCACATTAAATTTAGTTCAGAGAGAAAACGTATTTTTGGCCAAAAATCCTTTAAGGCTATAGACTTACAATTTTCGTCATTTCGGCCAAAAAATGGATTTTGTTCAAAATTTCAGTATAGGTACTCCTGAATGTGCTGCTTAAGGATCTGTTAACCAAAATTTGATATCTTGATTATAACTTGTTCAAATGGCTTTTAGAAAATGTTCAAATGATTTTAGAATATTTTAATTACTTTTGTAATGCTAATTACTCGCCACTTATGGGTTTTCGAGGTCATTTCTTGGTGCTTGTGTATTATTCTGGATGTACTTAAATAGTTAGGCACATTAAATTTTAGTTCAGAGAGAAAACGTATTTTTGGCCAAAATTCCTTTAAGGCTTTAGACTTACAATTTTGTCATTTTCGGCCAAAAAATGGATTTTGTTCAAAATTTCAGTATAGGTACTCCTGAATGTGCTGCTTAAGGATCTGTTAACCAAAATTTGATATCTTGATTATAACTTGTTCAAATGGCTTTTAGAAAATGTTCAAATGATTTTAGAATATTTTAATTACTTTTGCAATGCTAATTACTCGCCACTTATGGGTTTTCGAGGTTATTTCTTGGTGCTTGTGTATTATTCTGGATGTACTTAAATAGTTAGGCACATTAAATTTTAGTTCAGAGAGAAATAGTATTTTTGGCCAAAAATCCTTTAAGGCAATAGACTTACAATTTTTGTCATTTTGGCCAAAAATGGATTTTGTCTAAAATTTCAGTATAGGTACTCCCTGAATGCTGCTTAAGGATCTGTTAACCAAAATATGATATCTTGATTATAAATTTGTTCAAATGGCTTTGTGAAAATGTTCAAATGATTTTAGAATATTTAATTACTTTTAAATGCTAATCACTGCCACGATGTGGGTTTTCGACGCTCATTTCTTGGTGCTTGTGTATTATTCTGGATGTACTTAAATAGTTTAGTACATTAAATTTTAGTTCAGAGAGAAAACGTATTTTTGGCCAAAAATCCTTTAAGGCTATAGACTTACAATTTTCGTCATTTTGGCCAAAAAATGGATTTTGTTCAAAATTTCAGTATAGGTACTCCTGAATGTGCTGCTTAAGGATCTGTTAACCAAAATTTGATATCTTGATTATAACTTGTTCAAATGGCTTTTAGAAAATGTTCAAATGATTTTTAGAATATTTTAATTAATTTTGCAATGCTAATTACTCGCCACTTATGGGTTTTCGAGGTCATTTCTTGGTGCTTGTGTATTATTCTGGATGTACTTAAATAGTTAGGCACATTAAATTTTAGTTCAGAGAGAGAAAAGTATTTTGGCCAAAACTTTAAGGCAATAGACTTACAATTTTGTCATTTCGGCCAAAAAATGGATTTTGTTCAAAATTTCAGTATAGGTACTCCTGAATGTGCTGCTTAAGGATCTGTTAACCAAAATTTGATATCTTGATTATAACTTGTTCAAATGGCTTTTAGAAAATATTCAAATGATTTTAGAATATTTTAATTACTTTTGCAATGCTAATTACTCGCCACTTATGGGTTTTCGAGGTCATTTCTTGGTGCTTGTGTATTATTCTGGATGTACTTAAATAGTTAGGCACATTAAATTTTAGTTCAGAGAGAAAAAGTATTTTGGCCAAAAATTCTGTAAGGGGTAAGCCTTACAATTTTTGGCATTTCGTCCACAAATGGATTTTGTTCAAAATTTCAGTATAGGTACTCCTGAATGTGCTGCTTAAGGATCTGTTAACCAAAATTTGATATCTTGATTATTACTTGTTCAAATGGCTTTTAGAAAATGTTCAAATGATTTTTAGAATACTTTAATTACTTTTGCAATCCTAATTACTCGCCACTTATGGGTTTTCGAGGTTATTTCTTGGTGCTTGTGGATTATTCTGGATGTACTTAAATAGTTAGGCACATTAAAATTTAGTTCAGAGAAAAAAAGTATTTTTGGCCAAAAATCCTTTAAGGCAATAGACTTACAATTTTTGTCATTTTCGGCCAAAAAATGGATTTTGTTCAAAATTTCAGTATAGGTACTCCTGAATGTGCTGCTTAAGGATCTGTTAACCAAAATTTGATATCTTGATTATGACTTGTTCAAATGGCTTTTAGAAAATGTTCAAATGGTTTTTAGAATATTTTAATTACTTTTGCAATGCTAATTACTCGCCACTTATGGGTTTTCGAGGTCATTTATTGGTGCTTGTGTATTATTCTGGATGTACTTAAATAGTTAGGCACATTAAATTTTAGTTCAGAGAGAAAAAGTATTTTTGGCCAAAAATCCTTTAAGGCAATAGACTTACAATTTTTGTCATTTTCGGCCAAAAAATGGATTTTGTTCAAAATTTCAGTATAGGTACTCCTGAATGTGCTGCTTAAGGATCTGTTAACCAAAATATGATATCTTGATTATAATTTGTTCAAATGGCTTTTAGAAAATTTTCAAATGATTTTTAGAATATTTTAATTACTTTTGCAATGCTAATTACTCGCCACTTATGGGTTTTCGAGGTTATTTCTTGGTGCTTGTGTATTATTCTGGATGTACTTAAATAGTTAGGCACATTAAATTTTAGTTCAGAGAGAAAAAGTATTTTTGGCCAAAAATCCTCTAAGGCAATAGACTTACAATTTTTGTCATTTTCGGCCAAAAATGGATTTTGTTCAAAATTTCAGTATAGGTACTCCTGAATGTGCTGCTTAAGGATCTGTTAACCAAAATTTGATATCTTGATTATAACTTGTTCAAATGGCTTTTAGAAAATGTTCAAATGATTTTTAGAATATTTTAATTACTTTTGCAATGCTAATTACTCGCCACTTATGGGTTTTCGAGGTTATTTCTTGTTGCTTGTGTATTATTCTGGATGTACTTAAATAGTTAGGCACATTAAATTTTAGTTCAGAGAGAAAAATGCTGACCAAAAAATCCTTTAAAACCAACTTGACTTCCACAATTTTTGTCATTTCGGCCAAAAAATGGATTTTGTTCAAAATTTCAGTATAGGTACTCTGAATATTACACTGTAGAGATCTGTAAAATTTGATATCTTGATTATAACTTGGCTAAATAGCTTTTTGAAAAGTATTTCAAATGATTTTTAGAATATTTTAATTACTTTTGCAATGCTAATTACTCGCCACTTATGGGTTTTCGAGGTCATTTCTTGGTGATTGTGTATTATTCTGGATGTACTTAAATAGTTAGGCACATTAAATTTTAGTTCAGAGAGAAAAAGTATTTTGGCCAAAAATCCTTTAAGGCAATAGACTTACAATTTTTGTCATTTTCAGCCAAAAAATGGGTTTTGTTCAAAATTTCAGTATAGGTACTCCTGAATGTGCTGCTTAAGGATCTGTTAACCAAAATTTGATATCTTGATTATAACTTGTTCAAATGGCTTTTAGAAAATGTTCAAATGATTTTAGAATATTTTAATTACTTTTGCAATGCTAATTACTCGCCACTTATGGGTTTTCGAGGTTATTTCTTGGTGCTTGTGTATTATTCTGGATGTACTTAAATAGTTAGGCACATTAAATTTTAGTTCAGAGAGAAATAGTATTTTTGGCCAAAAATCCTTTAAGGCAATAGACTTACAATTTT
>NW_024712902.1:0-33489 GCF_018991925.1 Homarus americanus
TGGTAAAGGGAAGGAGCTTCCTGTATCAGAACTTCCAACAGTGAGAGACATGCTAAGATTAGGGTTACTCCTTCGAGAAAAAAATGCAAAGGACAGAAGGAACTATACAGATAAGAACTCATAAATGACATGATAGTCCCTCTTCTGCATCAATGGACAAAAGCTAATGCACTATTCAAACCACCTGTGATTAATCAGTGTCGAACTATTGAGCTAAAACTAACGAAATTATGGCACAAAGCAGTTGAAACATCACTTAGTAAAGGAAACTTGGCCAGGAAAAATGAATTTCTGCACACACTTGATACTCTGTTTGACATTTTGACCTGCAAGTGCTCCATACAATTATGTTCTGAATCCAACTGTTCTCACTCAGGTAAGAGAGAAAATAATTCCCACATTGATTGTGGTTGTCCTCGTGAAAAGAAGATCCCTGTTTTAGAGCTTGAATTTATAAAGGCACAGAGGACAAAGGCAGAAGGCCAAGGAAGTATGCAAATGGGTTCAATAGATTATTCAGAAACAAAGAAGCAGATTGCTAATGCCAAGAAGAGAGAACAAATCCGAGAGGGGGAACAAAAGAAGAAAATGAAGAGTGAAGAAGCCATCCAAAGAGAGGAAGAGCTGTGTCAAGATGTTTATCACTTCTTTGATAGTTCTTCTGATGAACAGGAAGCAACATCAGATGATAGTTCCAAAGAGCCATCTGAACCTTTACCAAAGAAAATGAAATACAACACAAGAAATATTTCAAACATTGCTTTAGCTAGTATTAGCCACCATGCTGGACTTCGTGAGGCTGCAGAAATTGCAACTGCCGCTTGGATAGATGCAGGCCTCATCAGCCGAGAGGATGTATCTTTGGTGATAGATCATAATAAAATTAGAAGAGCACAAGAAAAAATAATGAAGGAAATATCTGATCAGCATGAAAAAAATTTAAGCGAGGGAGGGCTCTCCTGTCTTTTGTTTGATGGAAGAATAGATGACACAAAAGTTTTGCTAGAAGTAGAGGGAGTGAACAGAAAGTTTCCAGGTCTCATCAAAGAAGAACACTACTCTGTCTGTTCTGAGCCTGGTGGTCGGATTTTGTTTCACTTTGCTCCCGAAACTGAAGTAGAAGGGAAGAAACATGCAGAGGTCATTGCTGATCATATTTTATGTTGGGTTCAGGAGAGAGGACTTGGCAGTTCACTGCAGGCTGTTGGTGGAGATTCAACTGCAGTGAACACCGGATGGCAGGGGGGTGTAATGGCGCATTTAGAGAAAAAACTAGGAAGAAGACTTGTTTGGATTGTATGTGATTTACATACAGGCGAGCTACCTCTTCGTCATCTCATCCAGGAACTTGATGGTCCTACAAAGAGCAACAACAAGTGGTCAGGTCCCCTTGGCATCATGCTGGATGAAACAACACAACTAGAAATAAATACAACCTTTCCAAAGGTCGAAGTTGGCCCTCACCTTCCGGCGTTGTCTGAAGGAGTCATCAAAGATCTCAGCACAGATCAATCCTATGCTTATCGTATTGCCCAAGCAATAAGATCAGGAGAAGTGCCTCAGTCATTGGCTCTCTTGGAGATTGGACCTGTCAGTCACAGCCGTTGGTTAATTACAGCTCTTCGTTTCTGCAGGATTTGGATTTCCAAACACGAATTGAAGGGCAAAGTGCTGAAGAATTTGAGGTTAATTGTTGAATTTATTATTGGAGTTTATCTTCCCCAGTGGTTTAGTGTGAAACTTAATCCTATGTGGGTGGATGGGCCCAATCACCTTTTGTTTCAATTGCAGCTAGTAAGAACACAGAGGAAGGTAGTGAGGGACATCGTGTTACCTGTGGCAAGAAGGTCCGCTTGGTATGCTCGATCAGAAGCAATTTTGCAAGCAATGCTTTGCAGTCAATGTACCAATCTCCGAACCGAGGCTGTAGAAGTCATTCTAAAGATTAGAGGAACGCTAATAGATGACGACCAGTTGGGAGACTGTTCGTTTCATTCAAGAAAAGTTCCCCCAATAAGCGTCAATGCCACCAAATTGTCAGAATTGGTTGACTTGAGTTTGGAAGTCTTAGAGCCACCATTGACAACAAGTCTAACTAGCCAAGAATTGAGAAACCTTAAAGAGACTCCAATGCAGGTGCCGAAGTGGCCTTCCCACACTCAAAGTGTGGAGAGATGTGTGAAAATGGTCACAGAAGCAGCGGGCCATGTTTACAGCCACGAGAGGCGAGAAGGTTACATCAATGCACAAATAGCAAGCAGACTACTGATGACAAGAAACCAAAGCAAAGAGAGTATGAAGGCATTGGTTACTTTCAAATAGACTACGGATAATAAAATATAATAATTTGAAACTTGAAACAGTAACATGTGTGCAAACGCTGGTTATGTTATAAATTCACAAATATGTACATTTAAAAATCCATTTGATGTAGGTAGGACTTATTATAAAAAAAAATTTATGCCAGAATATTGTTTTGCATGCTTAAAGACTACAATAAATTGCTACCAAATTACTCGATTTTCAATTTAGCCAGTTCACCCCCTAAATTGACACACCCTAATATGTATGGCACTTAGATAAAATACTTAACAATGGTGTGTATGTATGTATGTGACAAGTGTATTAGTGCAGAATTACAAGGAGTTAGTTAATATTTACACCTTCACAACACAAGAGCCAATGTGAACTTGGATGGTAATTTTAATGACTAACTAACGATTTATTTATCCCATACTTTAATGGAAATAATCTTTGGATGTCCTTCCTAAATTATCCTTGGTTTAGTGGACTTACATTGTGTATTTGTAGTACATGATGAACAAATATAAATTTGTATGATGACTTTATTAAACACTAGTTGGTGCACGACCATCCCTTAGGCTACCAGCACCTCTCTGCACAACTAATGCTGGTCCAAGCAAAAGGCACCTCCTAGCAAAATAACCTGATCTCTGAGCTAAGAGGTAAGGGTCATCTGAAGTTCTTTCCTCCAGAGAGAATTCTCTTCCAGTTCTCTGGTCAAAAACTTCCAGATGAGAGATTTGACAGTGAACCTGTGAGGGAGGCCACACATACCCAATGCACATGGTATTTTGAGGTAACAAGCTGTGCAGTTTTAATCAGGCTAACTACAGTCCTAGAATTAGCTTCCTGATCCATACTAAATAAATTAGGACAACTTATCCTTGACCTATAATTAGGCTAAACATTTCAGACATTACACTAATTTAGAAAAATAAAGGGGGTCCCTAAACCAGATTAATACTGGTCCTAAGACCAACAGACTGCTGACCCCTGGACCAGGCTAATGGTCTCTGGATCACTCATCTCTCCATAAAGTCTCCTGATCCCAACTGGTAATGAAAAAGATACCAAGGTTCACAATGTTAATTACTCGCCAGCTATGGGTTTCCAAGGTGAGATTTAGGTGTGTGTGTTATTCTGTATGTACCTAATTAGTTAAACCTCTTAAATTCCAATTCTGAGAGAAAAGTATATTTGGTCAAAAATTTTGCTTGTGTGTTTTCTCATGGACTGAAACTGTGCCTACAATACACCATTCACAGGGAGATACAGTGTACACAGTGATAGCACCAAGAGATATAGACGTGAACGGGAAAAGAAAGTACTGTAGTATAAGGAAATAATAGTTAAAATAAAAAAATAAAAATAAAAACAACAAGTTTGGCCATCCTAAAAGGCAGTCTATTACTGCCCCAAAGAAAGATTTATTTTATTTTTCTGGGTTTCTTAAGGACTGAAAGGGTGTATAAAATCCATTAGTCATAGCACAATGCAGTGTACATAGAGATAGCACGTAAATACTGACAAATTGCAGAAGTGAACTGAAAAAAAATAAGAGAAGACAACCCTAAAGGCAACAGGGGAGGATAAAACCAGCAGAGGGCAGCTAAGTACTGTTTTTTTTCTTTATTCTTAAATAAATGTAGATCTATACACAGTCTGCACCCCCCCCCCCAACAACAACAACCATGAGTATGATATGAGATTAATGCGGGGATAACAGATATGGATGATACAGGCCTGACTAATGCAACATTTAGGACGATGCAAGCTGCTGTAAAGCATGAAGGCTGTTGCTGGTATTGCCCTGACTGCAGAGTCAAGGTGAAAGAGGCGATTGCAAGCAAAAGGGGAATGAGTTCCCTAGGGACGAAAATAGATGACGCTAGAGCCTTGCTGGTTGCCAAACTAGGACAAGTTGGGAAAGATATCCTTGCTAAGACTGAGGAAGTAGCCGATATAATGGAGGTAGTTGTTAAGAGAAGTTATGCCGAGGCATTAGCAGGGCTACTGGAGGTGGGGGAGAGTAATTTAGGATCAGAACAGGTTCTACAGCAGCTAGGAACCCTGAAGCAGTGTGTCGAAGAAATGGAAATTAACGGACCTACTGTTAGGGGAGAGGAGGAACAACTGGAACGTTTCCAGCGCAGGAACAATGTAATAGTTTTTGGAGTCCCTGAGAGCCAGGCGGAGGGAACTTAGAGTAAGATAACACACGATAAGATGTAGTTTAAGAATATTTGTACAGAGGTTCTGAAAATGCCATCAACCCTCCAGGATGTGAGGAGGCTGGGACAATAGCAGGGAGATAAGCCTGGTCCCCTCAGGATCACACTAGTGAGTGAGGAGGAGAAATGGAAGGTTATTCGGCAGGCAAAAAACTTAGCAAGGAGCGAGGCATCTTGGAGTGTATTCATTCACCCAGAATGCACGGTAATGCAGAGGGAACAGCACAGGAAGCTCCTGCAGGGCTTGAAGCAGAGAAGGGATGAGTCGAGGAGGAACGGGGAGAGGATAGTGGAAGCAAGTGTGTCAACAGCGCACCCTCCACCCGCTCTACCCCCCACCCGGAGGAGGCGAGCACGGTGTAAACAATGACATACAGTGTACTTAGCAAATGCTGCAGCTTTTGAGAATGGGGGGGGGGGGGTGTTGCTACTAAGAGCAGACACATTACCGAGAACAAATTCTGGCTCGAATGTTATGTACACTAATTCTGACATGTTTCTTGATAAGAGAGAGGAGTTTGAAACACTACTGAAGGTACACCAACCAGATATTGTAGGAGTTGTAGAACTGGGGCCGGATACTCAAAACACCTCATAAGTTACGTCTTTTAGCATGATACAGTACCATATATTGTCGAATCTTTACAGTACCGTAAATTTAGCATACTCAAAATTTAATTACAGTTCCGTAAGCCTTTTGTAAGTATTCATAACTCTAGTGTTTACCCTGTAAATTAAGTTCTCTTGTCGGAAGGTAGATGTCAGTGCAGGAGCTAGTTGGCCAATCAGCGCTCAGTTAACAAAATCATCAACCAATCACAAGAGAAGGAGAAATCAGCTGAGAGCGACGCACATAATATTATTTTGTAAACATGGAAGGAACACCAGCCAAGAAGAGACGGCCTAATTTCAGTGAGGCTGAAGTATACACTATTCTGGGCAAATTCAAATAAATTGGTTATTGATAACATAGCTTTGCCGAACCTAAATGACAAATCACTTCTCTTAAATTACTCATTTAGCCTAGACCCTGGTGTTTTCCTTTCAATGTTGGGGACATTTGGTCTGAATTGTCTTCAAGTTCATACAAAAAACAACAATTTAAAACCTGAAATTATATCGGATTAGCCGTAAATTTTCTTAAATTAATACTCTACCTATGATAATGTTGAAAGTCTGGAACTAGGCCTAAGGTAGCTGCTAGACAAAGTGTCTCACTGACGGCCTGACACTCACCAAAAAACCATGTACACATTCTCTAACCTAACCTAACATACCATAACATAACATAACCAAACCAAACCAAACCTCTCTAACCTATAACCTATTGGTATAATTTCTTATTTAAATAATCCTCATGTTTTAACTAAATTAAGTAGGCCCCACGTTTAAACATTTATTTGTCTAAGACTGAAAAAGAGTTATATAGGCCCCTATTAATCAAGTTAATTGCAATCCACATGTTACGCCTAATATCGTTTAATTTTGGCTAGCCTATGGAAATTTATAGCCTTTCATGTTATCATAAGCCATATACATAAGAAAATAGGCTAAGACTATTGGTTGAATATTAGAAAAACAGGTGAAGTCTTGGCAGGAATGTTCACTTCACCTCATATTGGCTTTCATTACTGAGGGATATTTACGGCTATACAACATTAATAAGTTCTATCTGCAAGTTTACTCAGTCATAAAACATATTTTTACCCAAGTGTGAACAATACAAACCTTCTGTTTTGGTAAAAAATACTTTATAATTTGTAAGAAGACAAAAGATGCGTCTCTTCCAAACTGAGACAAATACAAACACTCAAGCCGCTTATTATGGCAACAAAAAAGTTACGAAAAAGAAAAAGTGAAATATTATATTTCAGTATGTTGGTGTACAAAATATTTTCTTCATTATTCTATGATAAACCAAGTCAACATTACAACATATATTATTATTATTTTTTATACAATAGGGAATTAGTCACTACTACATCCGGGTTGAGAGTGTTACACAACCTCAGGAGCTGGTGTAAGTTACGCACTTTAACTTGCGGAGTTCGATGTCAAATATTTGTTTTGAGTATACCATCTGTGTTTTGAGTATAATCTGGACTTCGAGGAGTCAGTTGCAGAGTGATAAACAAAGACAAGAGGCAAATGGCGTAAAGAAACTTGCCCATAGTTTCACCCTGCCCGGGGATCGAACCCGGGTCCACTCTCTTGCGAGGAGAACACGCTGACCATTACACCACAGGTCGCCAACATGAACCAATCTCGTATCTTTAACACACAGGAATCTGTGAGAACTCTGACCGGATTAACACGTAACTTAATCTGTAAATATTTATACACCTCGAAATCCGATTTACACAACGGTTATCTATAGAGAAATCCCCCCCTCCCCTTGACCCCACTTTCCACCCCTCCCCTGCCCCCCCCTCCCCCTGCCCCTTCACCCCCTCACCTCCACTCCCCCTTCACCTCCTTCTTCTTTTCTTCGTTTTTCTATATTTATGTTGTTTTCTATTTTAATATTGTTCTATTATTATCCTTCTCTCTCTCTCTCTCTCTCTCTCTCTCTTTTGTGTTACTCGTTATCTTTATCTTTTCTCTTCTCTTTCTTTCTTCTTTCATTCACTATATTCACTGTTTTTCATTATCTCTCTTTATCTTGTTTTCTTATTTTCTTTTAATTTCTTTGTGTTTTCTTGGGGAATATCTGAGGAGAGAGAGAGAAGAGAGAGAGAGAGAGAGAGAGAGAGAGAGAGAGAGATCAACTACAAATACATTTATTTTATTATTATTTACCTTACAACCTTCACTAACGTTATTTTGGGGGAATTATTCGTTATATCTCCTGATCTAGAGAATTATTTACCGTATATATACTTTTAAGAATTTATATCGTAGGTTTAAATATAATTACAGAATTAAAATGCCATTAATTTCTGTTTTTGTGAATGGCATTATTGAAACTTCTCCCTCATTGTGTCGTCATAAGTTCTAGCTAGCTTTTCTGATTGGTTATTCCACCCTCATTGTGTCGTCATAAGTTCTAGCTTCTCTGATTGGTTATTTCACCCTCATTGTGACATCCATTATTTCTATTCTCTAATAATTGGTTATTGGACCCTCATTGTGTTGTCATAAGTTCTGGCTAAGCTTCTCTAATTGGTTATTGGGCCCTCATTGTGTTGTCATAAGTTCTAGCTAGCTTCTCTGATTGGTTATTCCACCCTCATTGTGTCGTAATAAGTTACAGCTAGCTTCTCTGATTGGTTACTGTGCCCTCATTGTGACATCATTATTTCTAGCTTCTCTAATTGGTTATTGGACCCTCATTGTGTTGTCATAAGTTCTAGCTAGCTTCTCTGAATGGTTATTCCGCCTTCATTGTGACGTCATAAGTTCTAGCTTCTCTAATTGGTTGATGTGTTTGAATTAGCTTCTCTGATTGGTTGTTGTGTCTGAATCAGTTTTATCACGCAGAATAAACTGATGATGGTGAAGAAGAGTGAAGAATAGATCCAATAGACTATTTCTCTATTGTTTCCTACCATCATTATTCTCCCTTGTCTCGTTATCACACCTCTACTGCCTCCTATTTATCATTGTGTCCTGTTTATCCGTCTTTCCCTTCAACTTTCTCTGAACAGCACTCCATCTTCATCGAGTCAGTCATTCAGGTAACTACAACACCAGGTACTAAAAGGGACGCGCCTCTATTCACTCTTGATATAAGGTTCATTTGACCTTTGGTTCTTGAGTATTGCTTACGTCACTACTGCATACCTGAGTCTTGGTCCGAGAAAATTTTACCCTATTTTGATCTTTAATTCATCTTGATATAGAGGTTATTTAGGATTACTTCTCTTACCTCGGTTAAGGCCATTTTAAACCTACACTCAAAAGATCGAAATAACGCTAAATTCGCCTTTAATTTCCCTCTGACATAGAGGTCATTGTCCTTTATCTAAGACCATTTTGTACTCGATATCGTAGAAGGATGGAACTATCACTAAACTCACCCTTAATTCATCTTGACATAGAGGCTATTTAAGGAGGTTTCAGGTCACTCTAAGGTGCCTAGTTCTTCACATTTTTCTCCTCTTAAGTGTCTCTGTTGACAGTAATGGCGGTAATAGGTTTAAAGATCACTGTGCATCCTTGAATGACAGTGTAGCTAGACTGGCGTAGTTTAGTTTAACAAATTTATTGGCAGAGCTTGTAGTACAGTTTGCCTATTCTGAGTAATTCAGTCAGGTCTTGACACTGAGGGTGGTATCACTGTTCACTGCCATGCAGGACAGAGGTTCGTACACAAAGAGTTGCATCATATTCATTGACAGTACATATACATATATGTAAACACACACACACACACACACACATATACATACATATCCGTATATACATACACATATACATGTACACGTACATATACATGCACACACGCACACATACATACATATACGTCGGTCAGATTCATGTGGGTAATGTCACTTTTCGCTGCCATACAGGACAGAGGTTCGTACACAAAGAATGCATCATATTCATTGACACTATATATAGGTCAGATTCATGTGGGTAATGCCACTGTTCACTGCCACGCAGGACAGAGGTTCGTACACAAAGAAGGAAATACATCACATTCACCAGCAGCATATATGGGTCAGTGGATCACATACATTGGAGTCATATTCTAATTGAAGACTAATCAGTGTGGGCTAGCAAATTTGGGATAAACAGCAAGAATGTCCTCAAGCACACCTGATTCAATGAAGTAATTACATAGTTCAAGATACAGTAAGTCAGGTGGCCTGAAGTCTTTGACAGTGTCACATTCAATAATGTAGTGTTCAAGTAGACTGGCGTAGTCACATGTGACTCCCAAGACTGGACACGGAAAGCAGATTGCCAAAACTATTCACGAGTTTCTGGTGGAGAAAAATCTAACCCAGCAGCCCATTGTGTGTGTTGGTTGTGATGGAACCAATGTAAATGTAGGATCAGAAAATGGAGTCATTCATCATCTTGAAATGTTACTTGGTCACCCGCTCCATTATTTCATATGTCAGCTTCACGGAAATGAGCTGCCTTTCCGCGCAGTTTTTTATCACTATGATGGTAAACCAAGTGGTCCTGAGCATTGGCGTGGTCCCATTGGAAAGCAGATCAAGGAGTCTTTGTCTGAGCTTCCAGTTGTCGCCTTCCAGCCAGTCAGTTTCCCTGATTTCCCTGTGTTTAATGATGAAGTGGAGAAAGATCTGTCCTGGGATCAGAAATACCTGTATAGGATTTGTAAAGGAGTTATCACAGGTGTTGTTGAAGATGACTTGGCTGCTATTGAGCCAGGTCCTCCCTGTGTGTCAAGGTGGAACACCTTATGGAGTAGAATCCTCAGGCTGTATGTAGCAACATCAAGACCCAGCCATGAGTTGAAAAGAATTGTCATTACAATAATAAAGTTCAGTGCTCCAATGTGGTTTTACATCAAGATACACCCTTACGTAACACACGGCTCAAGGAACGTATTCCAGTCCCTGCTATATATGAAACACCTGAATAGTGAGGAGGAGACGATAGTGAAGAAGGCTGTCCAGAGAAATGCATACTTCGCCCACACAGATCAACTTCTTCTTGGTATGTGTGCAGATGAGGACATGACTGTTAGAGAAAAAGCTGTCTCAATGATAAGAAAAATTAGAGAGGAGAATCAGCAAAAGGAAGAATGCACTGGCAGATCTGAAGAGGAGGAGGAAGATTCTGATGCTGCTGTTGACGAGAATTTGTTAAACTATACTGATGAGGAGGGTAAAGATGGAGATGGGAATGAGGATGTGCCTCCTGTAGTCAACATGAGAAAGGTGGTGACTCCGAAACTAAAGTGGCAAGCAAAAACTATCATTCCATGATTAACTGGAGGAATGAACTCAAGACTGAGCCTCCTTACATGCTTCTCTGTCAAATCTACAGGTTAATGACATTCTTGAGACACCATTAGTGGTGCCCAAGTGGCCAAACAGCACTCAGGCGGTCGAGAGAGGCATAAAAGTGATGACTGAAGCTTGCACTGAAGTGACGGGATATGAATCGAGAGATGGATATATTAGGCAAAGATTATTGTCTAGGAAAATGATGCCAAGGTTCCGCACAAAAAATAATTTCAATATGAACTTGTAATGATTTTCTATACGGTGTACCTGTAAAATAACATGTGAATTAAATCGATGTCACCCATGTAAAATTTATCATTATCCTGGAAAACATTAAATGACACCTAATTTTTGGTATACACTAAAAGTTGACAAAAAGTCGTTCGCGATGCGGTAGGGTAAGTATGCATGAAATGGCATGAAATTTTGCACAGGTGTTTGTTACAGCCATACAAACGATGCCTGAAAAGTGCAGCCTGCAACTCAAATAAAAGTGTGTTTTCCCTGCCCCCTAATGTACAGTATAACATTACTAAAGCTGGTGATGAGCTTCCTGAGCTTTACCTGTCCCGTAGTGTGAGGATCTCTGAGCGCTTCTTAAGGAGGAGCTGCTTGAAGGTGAACACGAGCTCCAGGTAGGAGGTGGGTGTCACATAGTACCTCCGCCGCAGCTGCTCATAGAACCTGTAGGAGCACTCATCAAGGTCTCATGTATATCTGGTTAATTAAGGTATTGGAGGGCTACCAACGTCTCATGTACAGTATGTCTTATGGTTTTAATGAGGTCTTGGAAGCCCACCAGGTTCTCATGGGTTAATTAATGTCTTGAACCCCTGGGCTTCAAGTCAAGTCATATGGTGTGCATCTATAGAGCTTCAGGTCACCTCATATGAAATTTTGACATTTAGTGGGCCTATTTGAATATAAAATGCACTAAACTAACTCAGAATAATGGGATAAACTCTCCTGTCTCATGTGGTGACATGCGAACTTCACATGCTACCACCCACAATGCCTTAGTACCAATCGCGTCTCAAGATGCAGAGGTCACGTCGATCACACTTGCCCAAGCCCAGCACCTCCATTCCCAGCTCCCAAGCATGCCAAATAAGTGGTCCTATGCCTGTGCAGTACTATTATTTTCTACATGATCATCATTGGCCAGTCAGAAGTTAAAACACAAACAATCAAACATGGATGTTTTATTGAAGAGAGTTTTCTGACTGTGGTAAACTGTATTTACATAATTAAAAACAAATTTCTAGTATAAAAAGACAGACATCAGTCTATAGATTGCTCAGGTTTGCCTACTTGAGAAACAACTGGATAAATGCTAAAATGAAATCCACACGAAGCAGTCTTTGACCCTTGGTAGTTAAACTGAAAATGATAACATAAGCAAGGTTTGGATGTCCTTGAAACTACCTGTGGGCAAGGTCATCAATGCTGTGGTGGAAATACTTGCAGACAGTGACACAGTGAGCCAACAATGATGCCTCCAGTTTAGTTTCCTGCAGCAGTGATGTGGCCACCATCTCCAAGGCATCATCAGGCCATGCAGTAAACCTGAACAAGAAAAGGTCATAATCTTGTGACTCTACAGAATTATACTGGCATTTGCCATTTAACAGAACTGCATTCTACAGAGTTTTGAAGTTATGGAACTCAAAAACAGAGGATATTAGTCACTAACGATCTACTGTCTTCCTAATAGAAAACGAGCTGTGGTTGCCATGTAACGACCACGGTCGTACACGTCAGTTAACGCCAAAATCAAATGATTCATATTACGCTCAATAGCCCACAAAACATGTACCTCTGCTTTTAGTTTGAGTCCTCCATCTGAGGAGTCCGTTTTCTCATCACTTCAAGACGCCTCAGTCCCCTGTTATCCCATTTTCTCTGACTTACTGAAACCAACCTCTCTATATAATGAATTTGAATGTGAGAGAGAACACCCTGGTTTAGAGTCAGCTTAGATATGTCTGTTTACAGTTGAAACATTCAAGATCCATTGTGAGTGGTGTTGAACGCTTCAACTGTCCTTATTGTTGGTAAGACGTGTCAAGTAAGTGAGTGTTGAGTCTGCCAGGACAAACGATACCCATCGGTTTCGTTTCCTAAGATATCCAGGAGTTTCTGATCGCGCCTGAAGTTAGATCATTTTGTCGCCCCGACATCAGAGAATCTGATGTTTATAGTTTAATTAGTGTCAGTTATCTATTTAAGAAAGTCATTAATTTCCTGAACTATTCTGTCAACTGGTATAATCTCCAAGATCTAACGTCTCCCTGTGAATAGTTCCTTGTTCGCGGCAGGCCTGAGCTTGCAGAATTGTTGTTATCAACGTGTATATTCCACCTTTTCCTGGCAAGCTCAACCTCTGATTAGATTATATGAATAGACATAGGAAATTACCCTGATCCGGAACACCGGAGTTCATAATTAAATATACGGTGATCCAACATGGTAGAGAAGGTATGTTGTTGGTAAGATTGACCTTTCTGGCATGAATATGGAGGCCCAAGCTGCCCAGCGGGGGCACGTATATACCTCTACACGAGGGAGAATCACGCATTCGTGACTCTTCTTCCACGTCTACAGGTATGTTCACGTGTGTTCCACGCCGCCATATTAACTCAGTTTAACTTAGTCATTTTTGCGAATATCAGTGTTCATGTTTCAACATAGTACCTTCAGTGCCAATTAAGTCAAGTAAAGTAGAGCTCTAGCTATCGTCTGAACCGGTGCCAGACGTATGTTTGGTATAGTGAAGTTAAATATTCACGCTTTCGTGACTCTTCTTCCACGTCTACAGACGCGGATGTGTTAGCCACTCTCCTGAGGGTCGATAACTACCTATGGGCACCATGGTTCTTGAAGACTGTCTCTAAGGGCGCATTTAGAATCCCAGGACACGATTCCCCCGGGAAGCGCCCTCACCACTCTGCCAGTGTGTAACGAGTCAACCTCCCTGAGTGCACCTAGCGAGCGAGCCTTCAGCTTGGCGGTCGCTGTAAACAACTGTGCCCGCTGACTCCACCTGGAGATGGTACTTCATCTATTGCATGGAGCAGTGTCGGCCCATGTTTGGAGGGATGTC
This sequence comes from Homarus americanus, assembly GCF_018991925.1. Classification (NCBI taxonomy): domain Eukaryota; kingdom Metazoa; phylum Arthropoda; class Malacostraca; order Decapoda; family Nephropidae; genus Homarus; species Homarus americanus. Next base: position 13,566 of record NW_024712902.1, read on the forward strand.
CAGGTGGTTCCTTGTGAAGTGATAAGAATTATGGTATGTTACTAATTGTGGAATTGCCCAGTGTGTTATGTATTCATCTGTAGTACCCATGAAATAATAACCTGAGAGTATGAGGTTCTAACCACGAATTGAGAAGGTAATTTGTTCCTTGTTAAAGTAAGACCTGCGGGTCCAGGGTTATTGACAGTGTGTAAGCATTTCTAAATCTTACTTGTCACAGAAATACTACAACAGTATCCAATAAAGTAATGAATATTTGGAGGTGTTTAATGAGGTAATAAGTTCTTGAAGTGTTTGATGACTTAATAAGTTAATTTCGGTTCTGTTTAGCCTGAGTGAATCTAAGATGCATCTTCTCCACTCACTGTATTAATAAATATTGAGTTAGTAATCTGAGTATCACCACTCTACTCCTTCTAAACATTGGTTCCCAGAAAATAACACTTACTCACGTGCCTATACATCTACCACACTACCCAAAACCCTTCCATGAGTTCTGTTATATAATGAAAAGTCTGGGTGGTGGCAGCTACCCCTTGTAAGTATAAAAAGTGTTATACAAAGAATAACATGGTTCCCCAGACTAACCCATGTACAGTATAAGAAAGACATAAAACAAAGTATACTTCAGAAAGGTAAGAACATTGAAACTGAGAATACAATCTATATGAAAGGAAATGAAAAGAAAGAACCTTGACTTGGAAAACATAAGTAGAGAAGCATAAGAGTTACTTATATAAGAATATATGAGAATATAAGGTATATAGAGGTAAAGAACATATAAGAATATAAGTAAGAACATATAAGAATAAATATATATGTACAGAATGGAAGGAAGTATATTGCCATTTAACAGAAGGCATTCTACAGAATTTTAAGTATATGAACTCAATAAAAGAGATATTAGTCACTAATGGATACTGTTTCCTAAAGAAAACGGCTGTTACAGCCATACTGACCAGAACGTATAAAAAATTGTCCCAAACACAATATCTGAGAGAGAAACAAAATAAAAGTCACTCGATTTCCTCACCGTGCTAAGATGTATAAATACCCTATATAAAATCCTCGTGGCACTTAGTATTTCAGCTATTACAACAAAAATTTTAGCGGTGCTTTCATTGTGCGTATTTACACCCGATTCGCCAGGCAAGACGACGACGGTAGCAATGCGTGTGATGGAGGGTGTGGGAGGGGGTTTTGAGAATTGCAATTAAATGCCAGGTAGCGACGTGTCCTCGAAACACATCGACCCCATGGTTAACAATACCTTTTTTTTGGAGGACTGTACATTTCATTCTGCAACCTGGCATTTGTTTGTGTTTTTTGTGTATGTTTTTTGTATATGTGTTTCCATTGTTTTCCTAAGCTTGGCCAGAGGACATTAAGTGCTAGAGGCAGCAGTGGCATTAAGAGAAACAGGAAGGCAATTAATCTGATGTGAAATTACATGACAAGCATTATGTTTCTTGCTGGTAACTGTACTACAGTATTATTTCTATTTATGATTTTATTTGAGAAGCAGGTATTTATTATACTATTTTAGTGCATTATTTTACTTGATACATATAGATACATATAGTACTGTATTATATTTTGGGGGGTAAAAATTTTCCCTTTAAGAAGGCAAAATTTTCTTTGGAAACACATTGCCAATTATTATTACAGTATTGTTATTAATGAAATTATTATCATTATTATTATTAGCATTATTATGACAGTATTACTGTACATTATCATTATAATTCTTACTAATCTTATTGTTACTGTATTACTATTATTATAAAGCCCTGCATAAAAAGGATTAGCACTATAGATAATATCAATGAGCTCTCACATAGCACTGAAAGTAAAAACCTGTAAATTTTTTTTTATTAACTTTCTAAAATCCTATAAGAAGAAACCATTATTGTACCACAACAATATTATACACTACACTACCACAACATTACACACTACGCTACCAGGGACACCTGACAATACACAAGTGAGGGACACCTGGCAACACGACATCTTCTAACACATGAAGCAGTAGACCCACCAGAACCTACCAGTCTATAGTGCAGCAGTTAATGAGGGAGGGGAACATCCTGAGCCTGGTCCTGAAGGTGTCGCCTATGGGGGACATGGCCACTACCAAGTGCAGGTTGGCCCTCACTCGCTCGTTGAAGTAGCCAAACAGTGTCATAGGTGAGGAGTCCATCTTCTTACCCTTATTGGGATATTAATCTGAGGTTACAATATGTATTATATTGGTTGAGGAGTGTGGTCCACATTATAAATATAAGATGACCCAATGAAACAATTATCAGATGAAAGTAGGATACTCTTTCTTGTTGGGATATAAAAATTTTGTATCAATTGAAGATAACTGAAGATTAGTCTTCCCAGCATATTTTACTACAGTAGGTTAGGTTAAGTTAGTGTTAGTGTTTAAACATCAGATGAAATAAGCTGAGATGCTTAATCTTCCTGTGGTCCCAAAATTTTCAATGTTTAGCTGGACCTAACTCTAATAAACAAGATGAATATAGTGAAAATACTGTACAGTACCGTACATCTATAAACTTTATCTGAATTTCTAAGTTATGTACGTAGCGCTCAAGAACAGTAAAGTGATTTATCTACATGAATGAGTAAATAGTGAATAACACTTATTCAAAAAGTATACATATCCTAAATATACTACAACACAGCAACATGTACAGTAAGTATATGGTCAACAAGTGCATTACAGGAAACAAGTTGTAGTGGACGTCTCCCCTACAAACTGCGCATCGCATTCCAATGTGCCGCCTTCCCTAGCAACCAACCAGATGTTACCGTATCTTAGCAAGAAACTATTCACCGGCGACTTCTCGGGTTTTCCCACCATGACTCATAGCGGCTGCTGCGGGGTATATAAGCTCTGTCTCTCCATTGAGATTCATTCCTCCACCTCCTGCCTCAACATACACATTTCTACATAAAACATTACTAGAGGAATAAAGATGAGAGTGACCAACCAGCTCCACTAAGAACCTGGCAGGCCTCTCCATACAGTGTACCTTTAGACTAACACAACTAACACTTAACTAACACCTCAAAAAAAAAAAAATGTGACTACCCTCCCAGTTACACAAGGACCTGGGCGGGCTCACTAACTCCAACAATAACAAATAATAATAGTAAGCAGCATTATATAAATAAACCAATATTAATACAAAGGTCTGACGACCCAAGGGAGCAGAACAAAGACAAAACACCAATAAGAAAGATGAAGCGATCTGGTTGAGCCCAGATTCTTTCTACTCCTACTGTATTTCAGTTTCACCACTTTTCCTTCAACTCCTAATAATCTTCTTTCACCTCTTAACTAAAGACTTCGTATCGTATCGAGATTCATTCTGACCATTCTTCTTGAACAAGCAACACCTCCTCCTCCGCCGCTGCCTGGCTGCCCCTCGCATCTCCTCGCCTGCCTGGCGGTCCTCGCTCCCGCCGGCTAGCATGGCGACCCACCAGCTGTCCTTCCCTGAGCTTCCTCACCAACCAACTCTCATTCTGCCCATTTTCCTGAACAAGCAACATCTCCTCCAGCAAGCTCCACGCTGTTAACATTTCATTCAACCAGGAGGCCAGCAACAGGCAACATCTTCACTAACGAAGCTCCTGCACATCTACCTCCTTCAACAAGCTACTCACCGCACGTCTCTACCAAGCAGCCCCTCACCACACAGCATCTCCAGCACCAGACTGTCTATCATATAACTTATATATTATATAAGAAAACCACATTAGAGTTTCCTTCCATCCTGAGTGCTAGACAACATTAATATCTCGATACCCCTACAAAGTAATAACACAACTAAATTACTATTATGAGCAGCCCACCATGGTATCAATTCCAGTTCTGTATTCCCAAAGCTTATATGGGAACATCCACCTCTACGTATATTTGTGATCTTACTTCACGAGTTTAGTGATAAGGCTCTAGCACTCAAGTTGACGCGCACATGTTCCCTGACTCCATTAGTGAAGGAGCCATAATAACAGAATCTTGATCTTTCAAACCCAGCCAGGGCAAGGATTCTCAAAGCTTTAGGCTTTGTACATTAAATTGTTTCTCATAAATGGAGATAAAGCAAGGTTTCAAATAAGCAGACATAAGAAAGAGCATACAAATAATGTTCAAAATGGGTTCCAAATTATACTGAGCGTCTACCTACACTGGTACAGTACTTTATTTTATCACCAATTAGAGATCAAAGTTAACATGAATTCTGACCCAGTATTGTCAACATATTGTAGTAAATGTTAACATGAATTCTGACCCAGTATTGTCAACATATTGTAGTAAATGTTAACATGAATTCTGACCCAGTATTGTCAACATATTGTAGTAAATGTTAACATGAATTCTGACCCAGTATTGTCAACATATTGTAGTAAATGTTAACATGAATTCTGACCCAGTATTGTCAACATATTGTAGTAAATGTTAACATGAATTCTGACCCAGTATTGTCAACATATTGTAGTAAATGTTAACATGAATTCTGACCCAGTATTGTCAACATATTGTAGTAAATGTTAACATGAATTCTGACCCAGTATTGTCAACATATTGTAGTAAATGTTAACATGAATTCTGACCCAGTATTGTCAACATATTGTAGTAAATGTTAACATGAATTCTGACCCAGTATTGTCAACATATTGTAGTAAATGTTAACATGATTGTTCTATAAACTATAAACAGTGGATGGTATGATCGAAGACTGAAAATAAGTTGTTTACAGAAAAAATAAACTTTGAAGCTTCAGTGAGTAATGAGGTGCTGTTGTCTAGATGAGCATGTGTGGCAAGGGAGGCCCCCAGCCCTCGTGGGGGGACTGGCTGCTCTCTGCCATGATAACCTACAACTATGCATAAGCCATTATTGAACAAGTTCTTAAACATTAAGACATTGAACAATCTACAACTATGATCAAATAATCAGGAAAATTATTCATCCTCGCCTTAACCTTCAAGTAAGAGGTTGGTTATGTTGTGGCAACTTCCTATTAATGGGTCACATTTCATAGTTTCACCATTGATACAAGTTAACAACAAATTAAGGCTTTTGTGCTTCTTTCCATGACTTATACTCACTATTGTTCTTGATACTTGAACGTGAGACTACAGCATATCAAGTGTAAAAATATTGAGCGACCATTAACGAATAAGTCCGAACTAAACTACTGGGTCAACAGTCTGATGGTCCAGGGTGGCGCCTAGTACACAGCGACACTGCTGTAAAGCTGAAAAGTGTAAGTAATGTGGGCAGATAATAAACCTTCATATGTGCCTAAGATAACACCAAAAAATTTTGAAATTGAACAATATGGTGCTGACAGGGTGATAAATTCCATGACTCTTGTCTTGGGCATGAGTATGGACATGTATCACCTGTGTGGTGTGTGAGGAGCGTTCACTTTGCTGTCTGATGCAGCTGAGGTGACCCTCATGAGCACTGCTGATGCAAGTCTGCCATTACTTGCACCGACATTTACTGTGGTGGTGCAGCACTGTTGTGTACCTTTATCCCACTACTATGGCATTTTAGTAATTTTGGTAAGAAAGGTGTATTGCTGCCATACTGCAACACACAAATGTCTTCATCTGGATAAGTTGGCTATTAATTGTTTGTTGGAATCATTTCATCAGTTTTAGCCCGTAAGAGGGATGTTACTGAGACAATGGCAAGACCTATGGCAGATCAACACCAGGTCACCACAACATGTTCGCAACACTTCTCACAGTAAGGCACACCCAGGACTTTACTACTCCCTGTATTGAAGGGTTTATTGCCAACTCTTTTGTGTTGGTCAACAACAGTAATGGTTTGGCTTTCTCCAGACAATTTACAACATGCATGAAATTCACATTCTTACCACGTCAAGCCCCTGGAAAACAACATGGACTTGTTTGTCGTGTTTCCTGAAAGTCATTATCAAGGGTTCCAAATTATTTTGAGTAAGTAAAGAAGACATTTATAGTGAGTTTATGCATCTAAAAATCAATTTCATGCTAATTCTGAATCCCTTAACTTAAACGTGTAAAAATTTTTAGGTGGACCGGGGAAATACATATCTCCTCACCACCTACGTATTTAAAGTAAATTCAGTTAGCATGTCACTAATTTTAAGACCAATTGTAACGTCATGAACACCTTCCTTATTCACACTTCAACACAAAAGGTTCTAAAATCAGTATTGTGTCAGTCTGAACCCCTGATATGACTCCTGAAGGTGCTGTGAATTGGCCATGACTAACACAGGACCAAAACACTATAGTTCTCTTTTGTCCTCACTACCAGGTCTTAGGTCATATATCTCAGGTGTCAGGCAGGCTTTATTACATACCATCTCACAAAATGATTTCTTTGCTACAACCACTACAGTGTATTTATTTGATAATCAGTTTTTGTAAAAAAGAAGAAGAAAGAATGCACATTACTCCTGAAATAATATCATACAAAAATCAAGTTGACTATAAAAGTACCTACACAAACTAAGAATATTTACTTCCATAGTATTACTATAAAAAATAAAGTCTATTAATTCCAAATGATTCCATGCAAAAATTGTCTCCACTATTTCCAAAGTTTAAGTTAACAATTGGATAGCCAAAAATTTATTATCAGCTATTTAGGTCTACTGGACACTGTACATCCTACCTCTGGGTGGAGGAAGGGTGCTGGGGAAGGGCTAAGTTGGAGCAAAAAGTTCTCTCAGTCAGTCAGTCGATGTCACTCAGGAAAAGGGTTCATTGATTTGCTAAATACAGTTATGCACAGATTTAACAGATCACCTGAAGATTGCCTCCTCCAACTTGTTCTACTTGAAGATTAACCATTCTAATACAATACACGACAAACCAAACACTAACCAAACCTAACCGACCACCCTAATGCAAACCTAACCTAACCTAACCCTCCCCCCCCCCTTCTGATGGGGTTATTACTGATAATCTTTAGGTGAAATAAGCCTGGGGCAGGTGAATTTTCAGGAGATCCAATTTATCCTAATATTTGTTGGCAAAGTAAGTAAGTACAGGACAGGCATCCCCTGCCTTATAGAAACTCACGTTATGGAAATTCGCGCTTACGGAATTTGGTAATTACTGTATGACCAAAAATTCGGGATATGGCTAAAAAACTTCACCCTTACGGAATTTGGGTAAAAAAAAAAAAAGCAAGCCAAGTTCAGCAGTAAAAATATTTGACATTATTAGAGCTCAAGTCGTAAGAAAGATAAGGGATGACTAAAATTTATATATATTATGAATGGAATGGTCAGGTATAGTATTACTAAAGTACAGGTAAATTAAAGTTACTTATTATTAAGGGTTTAATATCATGCGAGATTGGTTTTTATTAAAGGATGAAGATCTTGTAATACTTTGATGAGTAAATGTTTTACATGAAAAGAATACAGTAATTGTATATTAACAAATTATGCATAAATATACTAAAAATTAGAAATATATAGTACATTATAAAGTAAATATTATAACTAAGTGAACCAAAAAACCATCACCTCATAACTGTTTAATGATTATTTTATCAACAAAATCCTAATTAAGCAGTTGCAGTTTGCTCTCGGCTAATGGTAACAACAACCCTTGTAAGAGATAGTCAATGTAAGGCATAAATTATTTTTTCTTCTTATTTCTCATATTATTATTAACCAACTGTTACTGTAAAACATAAAAAAATGTACAGTATATGAATGATCTTAAGCATTACTACGGTACACTAAGTTAAATATCAAATGTTCAAAATTATAAAGATCTGCAGTACTCACCTCATCTTTGGCAACTGCTTGTATCTTTTCTAATATTTCTGCCTTTTCCTCATTGGTGTATAAATTAGTGTTTGAAGGCAAAAACAACACTTTCACAAAGCCAAATTGATACTCCAAATTTCTGGCAAGGTCAGGGTCATGACCAGGAGCATTATCCATGAGGAGAAGAGCCTTTAAAGGGAGTTTATTGGTGGTTAGGTAGCTCTTGACAGAGGGGCATAACACATCAACAGCCCATTCATTAAAGAACTGTCTTGTCACCCATACCTTACGGTTGGACTTCCAATAAACTCCAAGCATTGTTCTTACCACTTTCTGTTGCTTGAACACCCTGGGGTTTTCAGAGTGGTAGACAAGCATAGGCTTCAGTCGGAAATCCCCTGAAGCATTGGCACCAAGCAGTAGAGTGAGACGGTCTTTCATGGGTTTATGCCCAGGTAAAGAGGCTTCATCTTTGGTGATGAATGTTCTTTGGGCATCTTTTTCCAGAACAGCCCAGTTTCGTCCACATTGAACACTTTTTTTTTTTTTACTTTTATCCTCTTCGCCACTGATCGGCTTGTTAGCCGCTTGGGCGATCGGTCACGACTCTTTTCCTTTATATTCTTCACCAAAAGGTCGGCTCGCTAGCCGCCCGGGCGATCGGTCACGTCTCTGTCACGCACTGTTGGCAAATACTGGGCATGCACCGGCTCCTGAATGTACCTGAACCCGCTCCAGTGTTGGTCAAGTCTTCTCTTGAAAGAGCTCACACTCGGTGCCGTCACAACACTCTCTGGTAGATTGTTCCAAGAGTTTACAACCCTCACTCCGAAAAAGTTTGCCCTCACGGTTTTCCGGACTTGCGGCTTCTTCAATCTTGAGCTGTGACCCCTTGTGGGGCGAGCGTCCGCCAGCTCCAAGTAAGGACACTCAACTGAGTAGTGCCCCCTGAGATGCTTATAAACCTCAACTAGGTCCCCCCTTGCCCGTCTGTAGTATAAGCTAGGCAAGTTCAGGCGCTCCAATCTCGCAGGGTAGCTGAGATGCCGAAGTGCAGGCACCAGCTTGGTGGCCCTCCTTTGAACATTTTCAACCAACTGACAGTCCCTAGCATATCTCGGGGACCAGATGGGGTGACAGTACTCCAGATGGGGAAGCACTTCACTCCTGAAGATCGTCACGAGGGACGGACCGTCTAGATATCTGAACGACCTTCTTATAAGACCCAATAATTTATTTGCCTGATTTACCTTCTTCTCACAATGGCCTGAGAACTTCAGCTCATTGTCAACATACACACCTAGGTCCTTCTCACACACAGTCTCAACTAGTACATTTTCTTCATCCCGTTGGGACATATGGTACGCCTCCTTACCGTTGGTACGCCCCAGGTGCATCCTCTTACACTTCGTGACATTGAATCTCAGCAGCCATTCCTTCGACCATTCCTGGAGCCCACAGAGGTCCTTCTGCAGCTCTTCACAGTCCGCTTGGTTCTTAATTTCCCGAAATAACTTGGCGTCATCGGCAAACATTTGTATGGAGGAGTGTACAACGTCAGGCATATCATTTATGAAACAAACAAACAACAGCGGGCCCAATACACTACCCTGCGGTACCCCACTTGTTACAGGTACAGATGACGATTTCGTGCCATTAATCACCACACATTGCTTGCGGTCATGTAGAAAGTCTTCTATCCACGCTAGGACATTTCCCCGAATTCCGTACCCTTCCAGTTTGATTTTCAGCCTTTCGTGGGGTACACTGTCGAAAGCCTTGGCAAAATCTAGGTAAATATTGTCGATATTACCACCCCGTTCTAGAATATGGGTCCAAATATCCAATACCTTGAGCAATTGTGTCAAGCAAGAGCGCCCCGGCATAAAACCGTGTTGGCAATCTTTTACAAGGTTGTTTCGTAGTAGATGTTCCATCGCTGCATCTCTGATAATACTCTCAAGTACTTTACATATTATGCTGGTCAGGCTCACCGGTCTATAGTTGTTCGTGGAGTGCCTATCGCCCTTCTTGAAGATAGGACTCACATAAGCCACTTTCCATTCACTGGGGACCATTTGTTCATCCAGGCATTTACAAAACAGAATCTTCAGGGGCTCTGCAAGCTCGTTGCACAGCTCCCTTAGCACTCTAGGATGCACCATGTCAGGTCCAGGACTCTTATGGACCTTTAGCCTGGACAGTTTATTTCTAATACCCTCTTCTGTGAACACAATGTGGGTCAGTGCTGTGTCGAACCGTCTGTCCTCAAACGCAGGAAGGTTAGTTGCATCCTCTCTTGTGAACACTGAGGAAAAGAAGCTGTTCAATGCCTCAGCTTTATCCTGGTCAGAATCTGCGTAACTACCATCTTCAAGCCTCAGGTCTGATACTCCTACTCGCGTTTTCAATTTCGACTTTGCATAGCGGTAAAACGCCTTTGGGTTTGACTTGACCTCGCGTGCAACCAGCCTTTGGAACTCCTTTTCAGCCCTCCTACACTCTATCTTTGCTTGGTTTCTGGCTCTTGCATACATCCTCCTGTCTTGCTCATCGTTTGACCCAACCCACGTCTTGAATTTCTGGGTTTTCTTCTTAATTTTGTCGACCGCCGCATGGTTCATGTGTAGGGATCCCCTCGTATTCCTAGAAGCACTGGGTTTGGTCTTGGGTATATATTTATCGATCAAATGGGTCATTTTACTAGTTATGATATTCAGCGTAGTGTCTGCGTTCTTGTACCTTAATAAGTCAGGCCAGTTGATACCCCTCATCTCTTCCCTCATCCCATTGTAATTTCCCTTGTAATATTTGCACCTTGGCCTGGCCTTATCTTGAACTAGGTAACAGTTAAATCTGAATGACAACACTGTATGGTGACTGGTGCCAACTGGGGCAAGGTGTTCCAGTTTGGCCACCATACCCTCCTCGTTTGTTATGATGAGGTCAAGTGGCTTGGGTGTTTGCTCCCCTCTGTAATGTGTCGGGTCTCTCACATGTTGGAACAGAAAATTATCTCTCAGAGTTTCTACAAAAAGAGTAGCAGGATTATTCAAGTCATTCGGGGTGGACTCGTTTCTCCAGTCGATGTCGCCATAGTTAAAGTCCCCCATGATAAGGAGGTGGCTGGGGTTGAGCATCGCCGCATTGTTTATTAAGGTTCTTAAGTTCCTTTGATTTAGTGGGCCACAGTTTGGGGATCTGTAGATACACCCGACGATAAGTAAGTCCCCTCCCTTTAATTTAATTTTACACCACTTGCTGTGGAAGATAATTTTCTTCTTCCATCAGTTTTTTAAATTCAACTAAAAACTTTGCTGCCCCTTCTTTATCAGCTTCACCATGCCTTAAGATGTCACTTCTTTTCTTAAATTTTTCGAACCAGCCTTTGCTAGTCCGAAAATCTTCAAATTCTGTTCCTGAAGAACCAGGTTGATCTGCCTTTAAATGTTCATAAATCTCCCTGGCTCTAAATCACCAGAAACTGAATCACCTTTCATCCCTAATCCAGATGATAAGTAAACCTCTACGATTAGGGATCTACTTTTAAACACTCTTGTCTCTCACTTCCTTAAATTTGTCTTTTTGTGCAAGAATTGTCGACACAGTTGATGCCGACATGCCATATTCTTTGCATAGTGCATTTGTTCTAATGCCTTGTTCGTGTTTTCTTGCTTTGGTTTGGATTAAATCGCTTTTCTTGATCTCTTAGGCCCCATGCTGGATTCAAACAATGTCAACACGTGATCTTTTAGGTATAAACTAGCTGTAAATAAAGAATATTTTCTTTAAAATAACACTGCACTGCACTATATATTGTCAATATGTAAAATATATTTCAAAATGACCAATAATTTGCTTGGAAACACAGAAAAAAAGCGTTTAGTTGAAGAGAGTCTCAAGCAAGATGTTCCCTCCAGTGAGAGACTGACGCCTGTTTGCTGTGTTAAAATGACTAAAAAATTGAATATTAAACTTTTAAAATTATTGAATAGTATAAACTTCTTGATATTTACTAAAATAGTTAGGAATTTAAGCCCTAGAACCGATTAATTTATTGGCAGACTGATACTAAAGTTGTGCTGTAATGTAGTGTTAGGTATTCTGGGTAATAAGTTCTATATACAGGAGAGAACACAAACACCTGTATAGTTTTGTAGGTTCGGTTTACTGGATAAGAGTATGTACACAGAGGTGGATAGCACTGCTCCCTAGCTAAGGTCCTGGTCAACTACCATAGACGACGTATGGCAAGTGATACATTAGCAGCTTCCATACGTCGCCAGGCACATTAATTAAGCGTGTGGGATATGGTAATAACATTGCCACACGCTGCTGGCTAGGCTGAATAAATATAAATGGAGCACATACATAATATACATACATAATACATACATAATACATAATCCAGCATACATAATATACATACACCTCCCTCCCCCCTATACGCTCATAGCAAAGTCTTGAGCGGACCTTTTCTTCTGGATCCGTTCTGAGCGTCGAGGGGCTTCATCACTGGGAAGGGTATGGGACTCAACACTGGTGGCGGGGCCAGCAGAAGGCATTGTTACGGGGCGGAGAAAACGGCGGTTCCTCCACCACACACGACCACTGGGTAACCGCACCTGGTAGTCCCGTGACCTACCGAGACCCATGACTACGCCTACTTTGTCCCAACGTAGGGAGGTCGGGTCCTGAACACGGACTTGGGTGCCGACACTCAACCTGGGAAGAGAACGGGCGTGGTCGTTGTAGCGGGCGACGACGTCCTGAACACGTTCGGCGGCTCGGCGATCACAATCCTCTGTGTTGGCCTGCCACTCCTTGGAGAAGGATTGAGGGTGAGCAAGGACACAAGAACGAAGGGGCGTCCATACAAAACCTGGGCAGGGGAGCGTCCGGTGTAGTTAGGTGTGTTGCGGAGTTCAAGAAGACCCCGGTCGAAGGCCTCGCAGTCAATGTTCCCAGAAGGGGCCACCTTAAGGATGAGGTGCTTCAGGGATTTGACAGCAGCCTCAGCGTGGCCGTTGGACTGCGGGTAATGGGGCGATGACAACACATGCCGGACTCCCCATCGGTCGAGGAACACAGCAAAGTCCCGGCTTGTGAACTGAGGCCCTCCGTCGGTTCGCAGGCGTACAGGAACGCCCACGTCACGGAAGTAGTGGCGGAACTTGCTGATGGTGGCGGCAGACGTCGTGTCATTACCGCCCTTGATGACAACCGGCCAACCAGAGAGACGGTCGACGATAACCAGGAAGGACTTTCCTGACACACAGAAAAAGTCGGCCGACACAGACTCAAAGGGGCGGGTGGGGTTGTCGTCACTCATGAAGGGTACCTGCTGCTGGCTGGGTTGTAATACGTGGCGGGGCTTACACACCTGGACAGCATTGGAGATGTCGGGGTCGATGCCAGGCCGGAACACAGTCTGTCGTGCACGTCGTTTGGTGGCCTCAGCTCCACGGTGACTGTCGTGAAGGCGAGCCAAGGCGTGGGGACGTGATGCAGCAGGGACAACTACCGAAGGAGAGGTGTCACTGGCCAGAGGTAGGGGTAGGGCGGCAGCAGGGTAGTTGCTGCTCCCTTCGTGCACCCTGTTGGCGTAATTTACCTCGAGAATCGGTGTTGGGAAGTCCTGGGAGATGATGGCCAACTCTTGACAATGTCTGTAGGACAGCAAGGGAGTCGGGACACCATTATGCACGTCAATCCAGGCCTGACACGACCTGTTGCCAAAGGTGACATGTGCATAGAGTGAACCCAGGGCTGGGGCCATCTGTGAACCATCTGCCATGACGCAGAGGTCCTCGGGAGGCGGTCCTAGATCGCTTGGAGAGAGCCCCAAGCATCGCAAATGCTGGGGACCGATGACTGTAGCATCAGCGCCGGTGTCGGGCAACATCTGAAGACGGGATGACACACCGCCGTAGGTCACGATGACGCTGATGTACTGGGGGACTTTGGTCCTGGGATGCGAGGAGTACACCCTCCTAAAATGGGTCGGGCTTTGTCCAGGGTCGTCGTGCCTCTGATTTGGCGACTGTGGGCGGCCCTCTCTGGTAGAAGGGCGCTGAAGCTTCCGTTGACGCTGTTCCTTGGGTTTGTTGGGAGGGCAACACTTGTCATAGTGGCCCAGACGGCCGCACACATTGCACTGGACGCGTTTGGCTGGGCACCGTACTGTGAGTGACCAGTGGCCCTTACGGTCACAACTGTTGCAGGTAGACTGAGCAGCTGGACATACCTGTGTTCCGTGCTGCTTACCACAGTTGTTGCAAAATGAACCGGGCGTGGACGTGGTGGGCGAAGGCGTAGGAGCAGACTTCTTGTCCTTCTTGTACCGGGAAACAGCGCGTACAGCTGTAGGGGGAGCTCGGATGGCAGAGGTGGCACACCTGGCAGCCTCATAGGAGCGACATATCGTCAACACATCCTGAAGAGAAGAGGAAGAGTCGAGGGAGGTGAGGCGTTGGACAAGTTCCTCGTCCTTAACACCCATCAGGATCACCTGCTTCAACTGGGTCTCCTCGCACTGCTGGTGGTGGCCTAAACATATATCTACCTCTTCCGAGGCTCTCTTAAGACGTACATAAAAAGCGTCAAAAGACTCACCCTCCATCTGTCTGCAGCTAAACAATTCCCTCCTGCGCAGAGCTTCATTCTGCTGTCCTTTGATGTGCCGTTGTAGAACGTCCAGTACCTCCTCTACAGACAGCGAAGAGGTTGGGGGTACCTGCAACGTATGTTCTAAGACACGCTGAACTTCCAAGGACAGGCACATACGCAGCTGGATGAGTTGTTTAGGCTGTGACAAACTCTGGAGATCCACCATTGTAGCATAATCAGCCCACCGCCGCCGCCATTCGCGAAAAGTCTGGAAATTTACATCAGGCTCCAAGATGGGCGGTGTTTGAGCTGCTGCTTTAGGTGGGGCTGGGGGGCGTGAAGGAAGCATGGATGAGGTATCTGAACCATTCAGTACCGAGGCAGTGTTAGAGCCAGGGGCTTGGTTAACAGTGAGGCGAGATATCAAGGCTTCAAACCGTGCACTGTCTTCCATTCTCCGTTGGTGGTCTCGCTCTGCCTCTGCTTGCCTTCTGTGCTCATCCGCCAAACGTCTGTGAGCTTCATCCTCGCGTCTCTCATCTCTCATAAACTTCATTAAGGCAATTATCTCTGGAGATAACGCTGAATGTTGAGGTGAAGGGCTGCGCGATGTTGTGGGAGCTGGGCCGGCCTGGTCATCCATCTCTGGGGGACTATCATCCGCTTGACTCGTCCAGGCGCTGGGTCCACGGCTACGTAAGGCATGAGACATAACTACTTTATCTGTGTACTGTGTCTTAAATCAGTGTTGACCGGTCAGCCCGTCGTATCAACAAGATTTCAGACAAAAAATTTAATTAAATACACAGATAAGTAGGTTATATATATAAAATATATATAAGAAGCCGCGCGGTCAGCAAGTGTTAGTACATGTATGTGTGTGTGTCCCAGGCAGGCAGAGCGTCTCGCCCCAGCTGTGAGGGGGGGTGGAGGCGGCGCTGTGAGGGAGGGGGGTGGAGATAGGAGTAGCTCAGTCGCTCTCTGTAAACGGTCAGAGGAGGGTGCGCTGAGCTCTACACCCCACAAATGCCCAGAACATGCCGTATACCTTGGAAATCCGTTCGAACAAGGTCACACATGAATGGCACGAAACACACAATGCACTAAACACTTCACAGAAAATCACTGTCACTGACACTGCTCAAAGTTGCGAAATTCTTCGAGGGATGACGCGGGGTTGACCCAAGGCGGGGATCCATCAGCCGGCTTTCCACAAACTTGCACTAATCACTCGTAATAATCCAGTAAAACTACGCACTGCGCCATGTTAGATGTTCTGGGTAATAAGTTCTATATACAGGAGAGAACACAAACACCTGTATAGTTTTGTAGGTTCGGTTTACTGGATAAGAGTATGTACACAGAGGTGGATAGCACTGCTCCCTAGCTAAGGTCCTGGTCAACTACCATAGACGACGTATGGCAAGTGATACATTAGCAGCTTCCATACGTCGCCAGGCACATTAATTAAGCGTGTGGGATATGGTAATAACATTGCCACACGCTGCTAGCTAGGCTGAATAAATATAAATGGAGCACATACATAATATACATACATAATACATAATCCAGCATACATAATATACATACAGTAACTATATAATTATATTGTGTTATAAGACAACACATTCCACGACGTGTCATACAGATCAATGTATACCACACAATACATAATTTGTGGCTGTTAAGTTACTTTGTTATGAATTTTCATGCGATATAGTTCAAGGCATCATTAAGGACATAGATTTAAGATAACACTGTAAGTGAGTTAATATATATTAATTGTATTTACAAACAATACTAAAATCCAAACAATACACCAATAGACACATCTTAGTATTTGGTCCAGCCCCCCATTGCATTCAGGACTTCATCAAGGCGATTAGGGATGGAGTAGACCAGCTTCAGGCACACCCTTGGTCGTCGACGTATACTCTCCCACACGTCGTAAGCTTTGACCTCTATTGCTGTGCAGGTTCGCTGCTCCCCAATATCCCAATCACGTTTCATCATGGCCCAAATATGTTCAATCGGATTATTATCACATCCTAGTGTTGGCCAGTCGATGACCTCAATTTCAGGGTGATCCTGGAGGTAGTCCTTCACTATGTTGCTGATATGAATGGGACTGCTGTCATGAACCAGCCTGATAGTGTGGGGGGCTGGAACTGCCATCGACCAGACTGTAGGAATTAGCACTTGCTCCAGGATGTCTACATACTGCTCACCAGTGAAACGGCCATTGATCTTGATCAGTTCACCTGGCCCATGTGCCCACATCCACCCCCAGAATGACACTGACACCCTACCACTCACTGCGCGATGTTTAATGTGTTTCTCATGGTAGCGTGTGTTGGGGGGCCGCCAGCACTGCCTTGCTTCGGCTCCCACTGACCTGAACACCGTTTCATCGGTAAATATAATGGTTCTCCAGTATTCTTCTCTATGTGGAAGGTGTTCCAATGCAAAGCTGAGTCGACACTCCTTGTGAGTAGGTGTTAGCCACCCTTTGTGAGCTGGAATATGGCAGTCGATCCCGGCTTCACGAAGTCGGCGCCTCGTCGTCATGTGATGGCAGTTGAGGCCTAGATTTCTTGTATGCTCCACTGATGTTCGCATTGGATATGCAGATGCAACTGCCACGATCATGGCGTCCATCCTTGCCGACGTTACTCGTGGCCTCCGCTTCCAGGTTTCGTCTCCACTGAGCCCTCTTCCTCCCACCGGCAGATCAACCTCCTAATCGTCTTGATGCTCCTTCCCACTCCCACAGCATTGTTCGGCACAGTTGCCCCGGCTCTCCACATCCCGATGATTTGGCCTCGCTCAGCAATCACTGCCGAAGAATTTGCTCGTCGTGCAGGCATATCTGAAAAGGCAGAGCAATATTATGTTGTGGTAACTGATGCAGGCTTTTATATACTTGAGTAAATTAATGGTATTAGTAACACCTACTGTAGGTTAAGTATTATTACTCTAACATAATGTTTTGGTAAATCTTTTTGGATCAACTGCCCAAGAAACTCTTCCTATTTCATGTATTCATAGTGAACTGCAAGTGGATCCTCCCCCCCCCCCCAAACCTCCACCACCACAACAGCGACTGTAAAGTGAACATTCGCCGATAATCATCATCATCATCAAGATTTAGTTTAACCAGACCACTGACACCCATTTGAGTCTCTCCTAGGGCTGGCCAGAGGGATTAGTTAACATATTTGTGTTTCTATAATTTAGTGTTATATTGTTTGGAGGAGATTACAGTATTTCAAAAAGGTCAAAACTGAACTTAGCGAAAATTTTGGGGTCTCTGCTAAAATATCTTACATTGTAGGGTTAGTGAAACACATAGTTCGATACCGATTATAAATAGGGCATTCAATGAGAATATGTTTTACTGTTATTTGTGTTCAGCAGTTGGAGCATATAGGTGGGGCTCCATTAGGGGAAGACATGAGTTGGCCATGCGTCAATCGCGTATGCCCAATTCTTAGACGATTCAGAATAGTTTCGTGATGTCGAGAGGATTGTTTTGATGATGACCAAGGATAAGCTGATGATTTGATCATCTTTAGCTTATGACTTGTTGGTTCATTTTCCCAGGACTTTTGCCAATCGTCAACTATTAATTGTTTATAGGTAGTTAGCCTCGCCGATAATCAAAATATAGGGTTTTCCACTGCTTTACATATTTCTTTGACAATTTTCAGCTATGATATGTTCGTCCCAGATTACATATAACTGTAATAGGTTACATTACGTTAGGGTTCGTTATATAAAAACGTTTTTCTTCATGTTCATTGAGTCGTTCTGAATTCCATTTCTGCTCAAAATACTACATTACCCAACCCAAACTCTCAGGTTGCAACTGGGGGTGTAATATAACCGAGTAAGGTAACGTGCGGCAAATGCATAGCACATCAAACACCTTATTTGTATGGTGAAGTTAACTAAGGAGCTCATATAACAACTGTCATATAATTATAATAGGGTGTCCCATTAATTACAGCAGATATTTGTAGAGGTGAAAGAATGTGTGATTCTGAGTATAAAACTTCTATACATATATAGATTTTTCGGTTTACGTTTAGCCGTGAGGTGGATTTTACAAATTACGCAAGGCAACCATTACAAATGACGGAGTTGAGGCGGGAGATACCGATAGCGATAGCGAAATATAGGAAAGGGGGAAGAAGGTTTAGTAGTGAAAGAATGAGGCTTAAACGGAACAGACTTTTAGGGGGAGAGAAAGTGTGTGGCCTTCTGCCCACTGCATGGTATTGGGTAGTAGGTTGAGGTGACTGGGGAGATGGGAGGGTGGAAAGGATGTGGAGAAAAGAAGGCGAAAGGAAATGGAGGGCCCATCCCTATTTGGGTGGGGTGCACCTCATCTTTAATTTGTTTGGAGGGCCCATTCATTATTTTTTCTGAGTAGGGTTACACTTTTTATTATAGATAGAGGGAAACGGATGGAGATAGAGATGTGGTGGCTCAATATCACATATTCTTTCACCTCTTCAAATATCTGCTGTTACTCATGGGATACCCTGCAATAGTATAAGGACGACATGGGCTATGCTGACAAATTAATGTGACTTACCTGTTGGTGACGACGATGGTAGGAATGAGACCTTGGCATGTTTCAGTGTTCGGCATCATCTCCTTCCCCTGGTGTGGGTGGGGCCAACCTTGGTAACAACTTGTGTATTCTCCGTGACTACCATTACTGGTAGTCATGGAGAATTAATAACTGGTGTGCCCTTCAGTCACTGTCGTAGCCATGAACAGCAGAGATATGGTCGTTGTAGTGCTTTTATTTACCCGTTACACATCTCTCATCATGCTTAATAATATTAACTATCTTCATGACATTCTTACTGTTATCAGTGATTGCGGAATTCACGATGTTATGCTCCACCTACACACAGCCTGTTACTAGACTGACCCCCACCCCCTCTATCTCCCCCCACCCCCACACACTACAGTGGGCGACATCTGTTGGCCGACCATAGCATTTCCCCCAGTTGTTTCGAAACTTCAGACTCAAGGCTATTCGAATCCTCACGGTGGTTGGGTAATGGACACGACTTTGGTGCACGATAGTACAGTCAGCCAAAAATGCACCGACCCCCACCCTGGGTCTCGTGCTCGCAATTTTAACTGGCAACACTTGGCAAAGGAAGGCTGTATGTAAAGGTGATTGTGATTGGTAGATCTGTTTTCGGCCCTACAACACGCTGCAACAGAAAACAAAGAATCCATCATAACCTAGATCCTCGCACAGCTATAGAACTTCCAAAGACAAAATCACCCAGTCGTCTTACACTGGGTTCCCAGTCATGTAGGGATACGGGAAAATGACATGGCAGACGAAGCAGCCAAGGCAGCCACACGTTCTAGAAGCATACACTCTCAAGTTCCAGCAAGCGTGCAACAGATCAAGAACCACCTCAGAAAGACTACCAAGCTCCACATCCAAATGAGCTTCCTTGACGCATTCAACG
>NW_024712903.1:0-13382 GCF_018991925.1 Homarus americanus
GGATAACATCCAGGCTGGCAGTGAGCCCCTTCTTACCTGCAGCCTCACCAATGTTCAAGTCAGAGCTTTCCTGGACAACCCCATGCATGTCCCTGCCTGGCCCTCGCACACCCAGAGTATAGAGCGTTGTGTACAGCAAGTGAGTGAGGCCAGCAGTCACGTGTACAGCCAGGAGAGGAGGGAAGGCTACATCCGAGCTCAGGTGGTCAGCAGGGAGGTGATGAGTAGAAACAGAAGCAAGAAAGACATGTTCTCTATGGTGTGCAGCAACACTGGGTCGTAGTAGTAAAACCGGTTTTTGTATTTGATGATTTTGTTTTCTAAAAGAATATTAAATTTAATAAATGTGTCAAGATCATTCGTTTCACTATTCTGGATCATTTTCATCCTAATAAATTAACCTGATACATTTACTTTACTTTAAATAAGCTATTTAGTGGTGTTGGTAAAAGGGTGGGAATACTGAATTTTCATAAGATTTCAAGTTAAAATTTAACTAGCAAAAAATGAAAACTTTTCAAATCTGAAGATATCACATGATTCTGCACATAGAACTACATCATTAATACCATGGGCCGATTTTTCAAACTCAAAAAAAAAAATTCGCCTCCGTATGACGCCGACCCTAATACTACAGAGAACTTGCACACCCGAATGGGAGACCATCAGAGTCAATCGAGGGTCGATTTAATAGCATACTATACAAAATGATCCGAGAATCTGCACACACCGAGTGGGAGACGGTGATGAAAACGTCCGCCCTTGTATGTTCGATTGCACTATTTCACTATATTAAGGGGAGAGGGTGCCTTCACACACCTATTCGGTGTGGAATATCTTCCGCCCCCCAGCGGAGTGCTTCGGCGCCTCTGCGAAGCAAAGCGCGGCATTCAAAAACAACAACCAAAGTTGCCGTCGCTTTCCCTTCCCTGCCCTGCAATGGCTGGAGCAGCAGCAGAAGGAGAGAGAGAGAGAGAAAATAGTCTCATGGGGTCAGAGGAATGGCAGTGGAGCGGGTTCTATGAATTTCACTAGCCAGGTCTGTCTCCCAATTGAGCATTATTACTCTCTCGGCGCCACCACGGTTTCCGTGACAGCAGCAGCATCATGATGTTGCGTCTATTGTAAGTCTGGAACCGGGTTATTCGGCTGTTCGCGAACAGTCAGGTTTTAACCTTGCCTAACAAACGATCAAACAACTTCCACTCTCGAGGTGCGGTACGGTGACTGTCCTATCGTCCGCTCTTGTATGCTGGATTGCACTATTTCACTATATTAAGGGGAGAGGGTGCCTTCACACACCTATTCGGTGTGGAATGTCTTCCACCCCCCAGCGGAGCGCTTCGGCGCCTCTGCGAAGCAAAGCGCGGCATTCAAAAACAACAACCAAAGTTGCAGTCGCTTTCCCTTCCCTGCCCTGCAATGGCTGGAGCAGCAGAAGGAGAGAGAGAGAAAATAGTCTCATGGGGTCAGAGGAATGGCAGTGGAGCGGGTTCTATGAATTTCACTAGCCAGGTCTGTCTCCCAATTGAGCATTATTACTCTCTCGGCGCCACCACGGTTTCCGTGACAGCAGCAGCAGCATCATGATGATGTTGCGTCTATTGTAAGTCCGGAACCGGGTTATTCGGCTGTTCGTGAACAGTCAGGTTTTAACCTTGCCTAACAAACGATCAAACAACTTCCACTCTCGAGGTGCGGTACGGTGACTGTCCTATCGTCCGCTCTTGTATGCTGGATTGCACTATTTCACTATATTAAGGGGAGAGGGTGCCTTCACACACATATTCGGTGTGAAATATCTTCTGCCCCCCAGCGGAGCGCTTCGGCGCCTCTGCGAAGCAAAACGCGGCATTCAAAAACAACAACCAAAATTGCCGTCGATTTCCTCTCCCTGCCCTGCAATGGCTGGAGCAGAAGGAGAGAGATTTTAGTCTCAGAGGAATGGCAGTGGAGCGGGCTTATGGCGAGTAGGCTCGCGCTCTATCAATTACACTTGCCAGGTCTCTCTTCTGTTTGGACATTATTTACTCCGTCTCTCTCTCTCGGCGCACACGTCGCCACCCTACTAGTTTCCGTCACAGCATATGCTGCGGCCTTTCAGTCCGGAACGGGGCTCCCCTTCGCCTTGCTGTCTGCCCAACTTAGCGGACTTGCGTTGGCTGATCACCCTGTCTTCGCGTCTGTGCCGGCCTTCAATGCAGCGCCCAACCGTCTCTTGACCGAGATTCATTGCACTATTCCACGCGCAAACGGCTACCCTAAATGTGCATAGACAACGCTCATGGTTCAACACGACCAGGGCGCAGTCTGGGAGCCGAGTATACTAAAAAGAGAGTTTAGCAGCCAAAACTCGTCAAAGCACACGTTGGGTTACCCCATCACCTAACAACGATGGCGGTTCCCACCCGTGAAATACACAACCTAACCAATATTGGGCGACGATGGCGCTCATGAGCTCACGTCCCCACAAACAGTAAGAGTGAGAAAGAAAGAGAGAGAGGAGAAGGATAAGGGAGGAGATTGGCCAACGTGCGGTCCCTCGCCCAATGTCTTCTGCCTCGCTGGAACTGGGGCAAAGAGAAGAGGAGAGGATAAGGGAGGAGATTGGCCAACGTGCGGTCCCTCGCCCAAAGTCGGCTGCCTCGCTGGAGCTGGGAAAAGAAGAGAGGAGCGGATAAGGGAGGAGATTGGCACACACGGTGGCGCTGCCGGCGCCGAGGATAGCAAGAGAAGGTGCAGTTTGATCTGATCATCTGGTTTGCTATTTCTCTAAGGCCAACGTGCGGTCCCTCGCCCAATGTCGGCTGCCTCGCTGGAGGTGGGGCGAAGAGAAGAGGAGAGGATAAGGGAGGAGATTGGCACACATGGACGTGCGGTCCCTCGCCCAATGTCTTCCGCCTCGCTGGAGCTGGGGCAAAGAGAAGAGAAGAGGAGCGGATAAGGGAGGAGATTGGCACACACGGTGGCGCTGCCGGCGCCGAGGATAGCAAGAGAAGGTGCAGTTAGATCTGATCATCTGGTTTGCTATTTCTCTAAGGCCAACGTGCGGTCCCTCGCCTAATGTCTTCTGCCTCTCTCTCAATCTCACTATTTTGGCCGCCGTGATAGGCGCCGCCAACAGCAGCAGCTACCTGGTTGATCCTGCCAGTAGTCATATGCTTGTCTCAAAGATTAAGCCATGCATGTGTAAGTACAAGCCGATTTAAGGCGAAACCGCGAATGGCTCATTAAATCAGCTATGTTTCATTGGATCTGTAAACCCACTTACTTGGATAACTGTGGCAATTCTAGAGCTAATACATGCAATTGGTCTCTGACCGCAAGGGAAGAGCGCTTTATTAGTTCAAAACTGGTCGGGCCCCGGTCCGTAACCCACCTGTGGTGAATCTGAATAACTTCGGGCTGAGCGCACGGTCTCCGCACCGGCGCCGCTTCTTTCAAGTGTCTGCCTTATCAGCTTTCGATTGTAGGTTATGCGCCTACAATGGCTATAACGGGTAACGGGGAATCAGGGTTCGATTCCAGAGAGGGAGCCTGAGAAACGGCTACTACATCTAAGGAAGGCAGCAGGCACGCAAATTACCCACTCCCGGCACGGGGAGGTAGTGACGATAAATAACGATGTGAGTCTCATCCGAGGCCTCGCACCTGAATGAGTACACTTAAATCCTTTAACGAGTATCCATTGAGAGCAAGTCTGGTGCCAGCAGTCACGTAATTCCAGCTTCACTAGCGATATTAAAGTTGTTGCGGTTAAAAAGCTCGTAGTTGATCTCAGTTCGACTGACGGTAATCGCCTGCGTTTACGGTGGGGTCACGCCCTAACAGTTTAATTCGCCGCTCGCGACGTGATGCTCTTTGTCGAGTGTCCCGAGGGCCGGAGAGTTTACTTTGGAAAAATTAGAGTGCTCAGAGCAGGCTATTTGAATGGCCTGAATGGTGATGCATGGAATAATGGAAGAGAATTCCGGTTCTATTTTGTTGGTTTTCGAACCAGAGGTAATGACTAATCGAACAGGCCGGGCATTCAGATACACGCTTAGAGGTGAAATTTCGACCGTCGCACATTTGAACTACTGCGGAAAGCATTGCCAAGGATGTTTTCATTAATCAAGAACGAAAGTTGGGGAGGTTCGAAGGCTTATCAGATACCGCCCTAGTTCCTAAATCCATAAACGATGTTAACTAGCGATCCGCCGGCGTTATTCCCATGACCCGGCGGGCAGCTTCCGGGAAACCAAAAGCCCGGTTCCGGGGGAAGTATGGTTGCAAAGCTGAAACTTAAAGGAATTGACGGAAGGGCACCACCAGGAGTGGAGCCTGGCGGCTAATTTGACTCAACACGGAAACCCCACCAGGCCCAGACATCGGAAGGATTGACAGATTGAGAGCTCTTCTCGATCTGGTGGGTGGGTGGTGCATGGCCGTTCTTAGTTGGTGGAGCGATGTGTCTGGTTAATTCCGATAACGAACGAGACTTCAATTTACTAAGTAGTCGACGGATCTCCAGAAAATGGTGTCCAGTTCGCAACTTCTTCTTAGAGGGATAAGCGGCAATCTTAGCCGCACGAGATTGGAGAGTTAACAACAGGCCCAGATGTTCTGGGCCGCACGCGCGCTACACTGAAGGGATCAACGAGTTTTCCCCCTCCGAGAGGAGCGGGTAACCTGTTCAAAGCCTTTCTTGATAGGAATTGGGGCTTGCAAATGTTTCCCATGAACGAGGAATTCCCAGTAAGTGCAAGTCATCAGCTTGCGCTGACTACGTCCCTGCCCTTTGTACACACCGCCTGTCGCTACTACCGATTGAATGATTTAGTGAGGCCTTCGGACTGGCGCTCTTGGATTGTCGGCCCCGTTGCCCGCGAGGGTTTTCTGGGGTCGTCGCCTCGAGCTGACGGAAAGATGTCCAAACTTGATCATTTAGAGGAAGTAAAAGTCGTAACAAGGTTTCCGTAGGTGAACCTGCGGAAGGATCATTAACAGAGAGAAAGAGAACGGGGCGCTCTTAAAACTACTACTACTACTCTCCTGATTTGGGCGGTCTCGGGCTCTGCTCTGGCAACTCCAGCAGCGAAAGAGGACAATCCCGGGCCCCGCACCAAAAATAGGTACCACCACGCTGTAGGTGGACCACACTCGGGCGAGAGCGCGAAGACCGGAGGAGGAGGACGGACGGGGCTTTGGACGGCTGCCCGTCCGTTCCTTACTACCGGCGAATAAGCCTCTTGACCCAAAAAGAGTGAAATTCAAGTGTCAAAAAACAACAACAAGCCGTCCGGCCAAACTCAAACCACAAACTTGGGCTATGTCTGTCAAACCCTTTCATTGAGACTCGACCTGTGATGGTTAGTCGCAAAAAGACCAAATGGCAAATACACAACTCTTAACGGGAGATCACTCGGCTCGTGGGTCGATGAAGACCGCAGCAAACTGCGTGTCGGTATGTGAATCGCAAGAATACCAGATACATCGACAAGTTGAACGCATATTGCGGCGGCGGCAGCCATATGAGCTTGTCGCCGCCACTCCTCTACGAGGGTCGGAAATATACATCCATCGGTTGCTGCGAGTTCGGTGCCTGCTGACTGTCTCCCCGACACGAGGGTAACCCGAACCGAGCTTCCGCCTTGGGGATTAATCACCCGTGCCTTGCGCGAGGCGTGCCCTTAAAAACAAGCCTATCACTAGCAAGTCCATGGACTTGGCGCACCCACATTCAACCACAACAAAGCCGGGCACACACACATGTGTGTGTGTCCCGTCCCGACGACAGTTGTCGCCCTCGCAAATAACTGGAGGAGCTCTTTTGCCTGCTGTCCACAGAGACACGAATGGCCGTCGGCCGCTCATGGCTGATGCTGCACATGTTCTAAGAGGCACACGTCCTCCTCCTTCTCTCTCGGAGAAGAAGCACTCCATCCCACGAAGAGGAAACGAAACCGGGTCGGATATCTTTTAAGTAAGCCCCGCCGGAATTTCGTCTATCACCTCGAAAAGAGTGCTTGGCATGCATTGCAGTGGAACCTAAATTGATGAGTGCGCCTGGGCCTGCAGTCTACCATGTAGTGGCGCAGGCAGAGAGATGACAATTGCTCTCGTCGGGACGAGAATGCTTGGGTGAAGCCGTGCTTTTCCTCACGCGCTCCTCCACCCTCTCCCACGGTCAGACGCGGTGTGGGCGTTCTCTTTGAGAGTTCGCCACGAGTCCACGTCTATCTCATGACAGGCCTGGGAGGGAGGCAGGGGGAGTTCTCTCTAAATGCGTTAAAGACGGTGTTGCGCCTCATAAAGGCGCTCGCCGGGATAGAGCACTAGTTCTGCAGCCGGAAAGGCCGCTCACGCCAATTAATACTGCGACTCTCGCTCTCTTTCTCCGGATAAACAAGTGCTACTGCTGTGGCATGAGGGAACGGGGAAAGAGGTCAAAGTTTAAGCGGCAAAGGTGCGGCCGAGTAAGGGCGGAACACGAGCGTATATGCATTAAAACTGTGTATATGACTCTGCGAGAGATGTTCTGCTGGAACATTTTTCCTATTGGCTATTTACCACTATTGATGTTGCTGAGAGGGCCGAGCACCTAAGCTGCTCGTTGAGAATGAGAAGGAACGGAGTCAGGGGTGGGAGTGCCGGCGCCATGGCCGCTGGTACCCCCGCGACAAGCCCCTCAAACCTTCCTCTCTCTGTCAGAAGATGAAGAAGGAACGGAGTCAGGGGTGGGAGTGCCGGCGCCATGGCCGCTGGTACCCCCGAGACAAGCCTCCCAAACCTTCCTTTATCTCTCTCTGTCTTAAGAAGCAGAAGAATAAGAAGGAACGGAGTTAGGGGTGGGAGTACCGGCGCCATGGCTGCTGGTACCCCCGCGACAAGCCCCTGAAACCTTCCTGTGTATGTCTTTTGCAGCAGCATGTGGTAATGTCGGTGGTGAAGAAAGTCGGTGGCAGAGCGTCTTCCGCTTCGTGGTTGGGGAACATGTTCCCCCTAAGGATGATGAGACCACGATTGACCTCGTAGTAGGAGAGAGCTACCCGCCAAATTTAAGCATATTAATAAGCGGAGGAAAAGAAACCAACAGGGATTCCCTTAGTAAGGGCGACTGAACCGGGAAAAGCCCAGCGCATAACCTAGATGTCTTCGGGCACGAGGGGTGTTGCGTTTCAGAGGGTCCAGCACGCCGTCCCATACCGTCTAAGTCAAGCTTGAAAGCGGCCACTGCCCATGGAGGGTGACAGGCCCGTATGGCGGCGCCCGTGAGGGTACAGATGGGATGGTCGGAAAGGGCCTCTCTGTAGAGTCGGGTTGCTTGAAAGTGCAGCCCAAAGCAGGTGGTAAACTCCATCTAAGGCTAAATATGACCACGAGACCGATAGCGAACAAGTAAAGTGAGGGAAAGTTGAAAAGAACTTTGAAGAGAGAGTTCAAGAGTACGTGAAACCGTTAAGAGCCAAACGGGTGGAACTGAGGGGATTCAGCTCGTCGGCTGTCGGCTGGGTGGGGTGTTGTAATTGAGCGACCCAAAAATGTTTGGGCGCGCCCCCACTCACGCTGGCGTCGGCGGGCGTATTTCGCCTCGTAGTAGGTCACTGCGACCCGTTGCCGGGGACGTCGAAGGCCCGGTCGGACTGGTACCTCGCCGCCGACTCTCTCTCAGCTCGTCTGGGGGGGAGACCCGCGCGACGGGGGGAACCACCGGTGTCCTGGCTGCCCTGCGACGGTCGTCGAGAAGAGCTTGCCGCCGCTTCGGCGGCGGCTTTGCTCTCGCGGTGTGCATAAGGTCGGTGATCCACCCGACCCGTCTTGAAACACGGACCAAGGAGTCTAACATGTGTGCAAGTCAATGGGCTCACTAAACCCAAAGGCGAAATGAAAGTGACGGGCGCCTGGGGCAGCTGTAACAGGCTCTCCGATGCGTCTTGGGCCGATCCCTGACCGGTTGCCTGCGGCGCCTCGCCCACGCCGGCTGCCGGGTGAGATACTTTCCGCCCTGGACGCGGCGCAGGTGGAGGGCCGTCAGGGCGACAGGTCGAAGTTTAATTTCCCCACGGGAGTGGGGGGCGAGGCCCGGACTTGCTAAGACGCCGCTGGAAGTTGTCCCGCCCCTCGAAGCGGGCTGTCATAAACGGCGGATAAGCATCGGGCAGGCTCGCAGGCAGTCGGCAAGTACCATGAGCATATATGTTGGGACCCGAAAGATGGTGAACTATGCCTGGCCAGGATGAAGCCAGAGGAAACTCTGGTGGAGGTCCGTAGCGATTCTGACGTGCAAATCGATCGTCGGAGCTGGGTATAGGGGCGAAAGACTAATCGAATCATCTAGTAGCTGGTTCTCTCCGAAGTTTCCCTCACGATAGCTGGAACTCGCAGGGTGAATTTCATCCGGTAAAGCGAATGATT
Source organism: Homarus americanus (assembly GCF_018991925.1). Lineage (NCBI taxonomy): Eukaryota > Metazoa > Arthropoda > Malacostraca > Decapoda > Nephropidae > Homarus > Homarus americanus. The sequence continues at coordinate 8,398 of NW_024712903.1, forward strand.
AGAGGTCTTGGGGACGAAACGTCCTCAACCTATTCTCAAACTTTAAATGGGTGAGATGCCGAGCTTGCTTGTAGGGATGAAGCTCCGGCGACTAATCTGAGTATCTAGTGGGCCACTTTTTGTAAGCAGAACTGGCGCTGTGGGATGAACCAAACGTCGAGTTAAGGGGCCTAAATGAATGCTCATTCAGATCCCATTGAAAGGCGTTGGTTGCTATAGACAGCAGGACGGTGGCCATGGAAGTTGGAATCCGCTAAGGAGTGTGTAACAACTCACCTGCCGAAGCAACTAGCCCTTAAAATGGTATGGCGCTCAAGCATTCTCCCGATACTCGACCGCCGGGCGCACTACCGGCCTCGCTCTCAAGGCGAGGTCTCGAAGCCCGGGTGAGTAGGAGGGTCAGAGCAGAGCTTGAAGGAGCCTGGCGTGGGCTGAGCCACTAAAAGATCTCAGTGTAGAGACTCCCTTGATGACCGAAGTGGAGAAGGGTTCCATGTGAACATCAGTTGGACATGGGTTAGTCGCTCCTAAGCCCAGGGCTAAGGCCTGATCCACGCTCGAGGCAAATGCAACACGAGCAGAGGAGAAGAAGAAGAACCACAACTAAGTAGGGGTTCTATCTATCTACCTCGGTCTTATATAACACAGTCTAACAAAGTGAAAGGCCAAAGGATGAGTGGCGAAAGGGAATACAGTACTTATTCCGTAACCAGGCCTGGAACCCTAGCGGGTGTGTGTGCGCCCTTTGGGAATGCTACATGCCCGCGAAGGGTCCTGGCAACTGAAACCAGCTCCCGTCCACCGGCGGTGGTCCGGGAAAGAGTTCTCTTTTCTGTTTAAGGCGCCGTGGCCCTAGAAATCTCTCATTCAGAGAGAGGGCGTTGGTAAGACGGTTAGCCGTAGAGCGCCGCGGTTCTTGCGGCGTCCCGAGTGCCACCGCCGATTCGTGAAAAATGCGAGGGTGGTTATCCCAGGCAGCATTGTCGGAACTCGATTCCGGCGGCGTCTGCTTTTCGGGCCTGTGCGTACCCATAACCGCATCTGGTCTCCAAGATAAGCAGCCTCTGGTCGATAGACTAATGTAGGTAAGGGAAGTCGGCAAATTAGATCCGTAACTTCGGGATAAGGATTAGCTCTGAGGATCGGGCCAGTCGGGCCTGTGCGGGAAGCGGGCCTGGGTTCGGGTGCAGGATTGGGCGAGGTGACGGTAGGACGTTAGGGCAAACTGCCGTGGTTCGTCCGGCGAGGGATGATGTCGCACATGTGCGCTTCTCTCTCGTGCGGGGGGCGCTGCGGTGGCCTAGCGCCTCTCTAAACCGAGCTCGGACCGGCGTACCTCCGGCCCTTCCGTGGAACGCCCTAGGCTGCGTGGGCGTGTTCTCGGGCGGTGTTCGCCGTCCCTCCAAAGCTCTTGTAGTAAGAGGTGCGGGGGGGAGGTGGGGCCGATCGGTTCACTACAATCCCACTTCGGCTGGCGCCCAGCGATCAACTCAGAACTGGCACGGACCAAGGGAATCCGAATGTGTAATTAAAACAAAGCATTGCGATGGTCTTTGATGGATGTTGACGCAATGTGATTTCTGCCCAGTGCTCTGAATATCAAAGTGAAGAAATTCAACCAAGCGCGGGTAAACGGCGGGAGTAACTATGCGCAAGACCCAAAAGTACAGGAACATCGTACGAAGTGGCCTCCAGGAAACAGAAGACCCTGGAAGCAGCCCCAGATCAACCAACGGGGCTGGAGGCGGCACAAGAGCCCTCATACCAGATGAGCTACCCGAGGGGGTCAACGATCCTGACCCCTCTGACCCTGATGACTCCGGGAGTGACCCAGAGCGGGATATCGCCCCGGAGCTGGGGGCGAGGGTCAAGTTATGGGAGCATCTGAGGGCTCTCAGCGAGGAGGAGGAGGAGGGTGACGCATTGGTCGTCAGTCTCAATTCAGTGCTGCGGGCCATTCCGTCCCCAGATGGCCTGACGGAACACCACCTTCGAGATGGCGCTGAATGGGCTGGAGGCTGCATTGCGGGCACATAAGCCGAGGCTATTCTCTGGTAGAACGCCTCGGCAAGGAGTAAATAGAGTGTCGCCCAGTTATAGTCATCTACCCAGGAGAGTCAGAAAAAGAATGGAGTATGCAAAGACACAAAGGGCTTACAAACGTAGTCCAAAGGAGATCGCAAATAAGATCATCAACGATGTCGAATTCGAGGGCGAGAGGCCATCGGTCGATGAATTCGTAGCGGAATTCCGACAGAGGTTTGCTGCTGAATCGCCCCCGGATGACGAACATGTTGAGGTGCGCACGAATGACAGGATGCTAACAATTCTGGACCCCATAGCCGGCAAAGAGGTGGTTAGGCGCACTTCGTGGACCGGAAACCGCAGTAGGTCCGGAGAACCCAGAGCTCGACACCGGAGCGCTACGAAGGCTAGGGCCGAGGGTTCTCCTAAGAATATTTAATACATGGCTGTATTTGGCACGGGTTCCTCAATGGACGAAAAACAGCAGAACGTCCATGCTTCCCAAAAAATCGCCGCTTGGGACCCCCTCTAATTGGCGTCCAATTACAATCGGGTCCCACATCCTTAGGGCGTACTGTAAGATCCTCGCATTCCGGATGGTGGAGAGTGCTAATACAAGTATAAGCCAGAAGGCCTTTAGGTCCGTCGACGGGTGCGGTGAGAACTTAGCACTCGTAGAGGGACTGATAAGGCACGCCCGGAGAGAGAAACGTAACATCTATATCACCTTTGTCGACGTAGCCAAAGCGTTCGACACTGTGTCGCACACCTCTCTCGACAGGGCACTTCGGCGCTTGGATACGCCTAACCACCTTCTGGATGTTGTGAAGGATCTTTACAGTGTTACGAGTTGGGGATTTAGAATATAGTTATACGTCTACCCAGATCCCAACAGGTAACAAAAAACCAAAACAAAGACAATCGGACTATAAAAGGGTAGACAAAGGATGCGAGTTTTCGTTGTGTATAATAAAGTACCATAAATTCCTTAACAAAATATTCAACTTATAAATTACCCTTAACCAAACTTAACCTAAACATTAACAGTATATACATATTAATACAACATAAACCATTTTGAAGCAAGTGGACGTGGGGGAGGCAATACAAGATACAAGTACTTAAGTGAGGAGCTGAGATGGCTGACGAGTAAGGCTGAGTATTGTAGAAGACGGCAGGTAGTCACTGCGACGTAGGTTTAGAGGATAGATGATCCTGTGGTCACTTCCCAGAGCCAAGTGCTCTCTCCTCGAATTGGAGCTCACAAAGAAGACTTGGAGGAAGTGACGCAACAACCAGGATATGGAGAAGGGAAACCCCGGAGTGTTAACTAAGACGAGTCATACTCGTGTTTCGTCCCTAGATGGCGTTGCTCGTGGTGCTGGGTAGGTAGATCAGGACAATAGATGGCGTGGTTCGTAGTGCAGGGTAGGTAGATCATGACAATTGGTGGAGGGGTTCGTAACAACAGCCACGTAGGGACAAGCATTTGCGTTCCCGGCGGGGAGTCAGACCCTATCCCCATGACCAGAGGAGTGAAGCAGGGATGTCCATTGTCCCCCTTCCTTTTCTGTGCCGTGGTGGATGAGTACCTGGAGTCCCTGGGTCCTGCCGTTGGATACCGCCTGGACGATGTAACGTCGGTGGCGGTGACAGGATTCGCGGACGACCTGGTAATAGTCTCCGAGTCCAGGCTCGGGATGCAGAGGAGCCTGAATCAGCTCGACCAGTTCCTTGGTGCGAGGGGACTGGCTGCGCAGCCCACGAAGTGCGCCACACTGGGTCTTGAGCGGGCTGCAAGGGGTAGGTATGGTGTGAAGCTCAGGGTCGTGACGGAGGAATGCTTTACAATGCTGAACTCGACCACGGGTCTGGCCGAATACCTACCAAGAATTGAACCTGATGAGTACGTGAGGTACTTAGGGCTCCAAGTGGGGCCCTCAGGACTTGAGAAACCGGGGAGTAGGGTCGATGGCGAAAAACAAAAACTCCAACACATCATGGAGAAAATAGGAGGTTCTTCGCTGAAACCCTTGCAAAAGATCAAGATACTGAAGTCTCAGATTATCCCGAGGCTTCAGTATAGGTACGTGAAGGGATCCTGTTCTATGAACCTTCTCAGGGCACTAGACAGGACCCTTCGCGACCGGACCAGGCAATGGCTCCACCTACCTCGGACACTCAATACAGCGGCCATTGGCCTACCCATGAGAGACGGGGGCGTGGGAGTGCCCTCGCTACTGGAGACCGTTGCCCATCAGAAGATGGGACTGCTCCGGCGTCTCGAGTCCTCAGACGACCCTGCAGTAAGGTTTATAGCCTCTGGGGGTCTCTGGGGCCGCGAAGTCGGGGCAATGGCGAGGCACTTCCGGGTAGGCCATATAGACAATAACACCTTGTCTCAATTGAAAAGGTCGCTGTTGCGGAAGAAGAGGGAAGAGTGGAGTACATCCTGGCATGGCAAGGGGGCGGAGAACTTCTTTGGAAGCCGGGCCAGCAATGCCATCTTGCGAAACGACCTAGGCCCAGGCAGGAAAGCCATCGACCTATTGCGACTCAGGTCTCAGACCATCAACTGCCGAGTCTCTAGAGCCATTGGCCGGGTGCCTAATGAGGACTTGGGAAGAATGACCTGTCGCCAATGTGGGGAAGGGCAGGAGGATATACTACATCTCTTACAGAGGTGTCCTGCTGCCCAAAACCACAGGGTGACAAGACATGACCGTATCCTCCTTAGGCTAAACAATGGCTACAGGGAGAAGGCTTCCATGTACTCTTACAGCCGCGGGTACAAAGTGGTCACACGTTCGTGAAGCCTGATCTGATCCTGCAGAAAAATGGCCAGTACTCGGTGCTCGACGTCTGTGTGCCCTTCGAAAGCGATATTAACACCCTTCGCTTAGCTGAGCAGCACAAGATCGATAAGTACCGTGCACACGAGGTCGACATCGGGAGGTTCA
>NW_024712904.1:0-2500 GCF_018991925.1 Homarus americanus
GAATACATACACGACAACCAGAATACATACACGACAACCAAAATACCTACACTGTCACCTGAATACATACACGACAATCTGACTACCTACACTGTCACCTGAATACATACACGACAATCTGACTACCTACACTGTCACCTGAATACATACACGACAATCTGACTACCTACACGGTCACCTGAATACATACACGACAACCAGAATACATACACGACAACCTGACTACCTACACTGTCACCTGAATACATACACGACAATCTGACTACCTACACTGTCACCTGAATACATACACGACAATCTGACTACCTACACGGTCACCTGAATACATACACGACAACCAGAATACATACACGACAACCAAAATACCTACATGGCCATCAGAATGCCTACACGGCCACCAGAATACCTACACGGCCACCAGAATACCTACACGGCCACTAGAATACCCACACGGCCACCTGAATCAATGGCCCCTAAACAGATGCTAAATGGCTGGCAACATTTTCCAGCTCAGGTGATGATGAAACACAATGCTAATTAAGATAATCAAAATGATGGGTTACCTGTTAATGTAATCACTACTAACACTGATGCATTATTGTTTATCGTTACCAGAGCAGCCAGCCGCGGGTTAAGAGCTGTGACGTCACGACTAGCTACGGGTTAAGAGCTGTGACGTCACGACTAGCTACAGGTTAAGAGCTGTGACGTCACGATTAGTTATATATCGGGGTTTTATGTTGTATTAAATGTAGCAGAGCAGATGAGATGTTTGTTGTGTGTTGAGGTGAATTGTCTTCTCCATGAACTACTCTACTCTAGTTCAGTCTACTTCATTCTACTCTACTCTACTCTACTCTACTCTACTCTAGTTCAGTCTACTTCATTCTACTCTACTCTACTCTACTCTACTCTAGTTCAGTCTACTTCATTCTACTCTACTCTACTCTACTCTACTCTACTCTAGTTCAGTCTACTTCATTCTACTCTACTCTACTCTACTCTACTCTACTCTAGTTCAGTCTACTTCATTCTACTCTACTCTACTCTACTCTACTCTACTCTAGTTCAGTCTATTTCATTCTACTCTACTCTACTCTACTCTACTGTGCTCTTAAGACCAAACTTTAACATCTAAGACGATAAACAAAAATCGTAAGTCAGATGGTCTCTTATTTTTTTTACTTTATATATTTACCTTAAGATATTTCGAGAGGTTTTGGCGACTCTGTGTGTGTGTGTGTGTGTATGTGTGTGTGTGTGTGTGTGTGTGTGTGTGTGTGTGTGTGTGTGTGTGTGTGTGTGTGTGTGTGTGTGTATGTGTGTGTGTGTGTGTGCGTGTGTGTGTGTGTGTGTGTGTGTGTGTGTGTGTGTGTGTGTGTGTGTGTGTGTGTGTGTGTGTGTGTGTGTGTGTGTGTGTGTGTGTGTGTGTGTGTGTGTAAGGCGCCTCACTATCATCGGACATTAGAATTTCATCACAAAATATTAAATAAATAATAATCCCACGGTGTAATTCGTTTCCCTTGATATTCCTAAATTAAATATTAAATTAATGAAGCATAAGTCTTATCTAAGTATATTCTCATTCTTAATATTAAATACACACACAGTTTATATATATATATATATATATATATATATATATATATATATATATATATATATATATCAGTTAGGCAATCAGTCACAGTCAGTCAGTTAGGCAGTCACAGTCAGTTGATCATTAAGGCAGTCACAGTCAGTTGATCATTAAGACATTCACAATCAGGCATAATCAGTTAGATAATTAAATCAATCAAACACAGTCATCCAGTCAGTCAATCCATTAAATAGTCAGTCAGTCAATCAGATAACAGTTAGTCACAGCCAGTCAGTCAATCAGAATCACAACAGAGGAAACTAAAAAAAAAGTTCCTGATTTAGCTGCGTTGTGATGGTGTAGTAATAATGTTCTGGGGTTCACTGTTCGTCACAAAATGTATGGAGTCAACAGAGTTAACCTGTTGCAATTACTAGTAATACAATTATTTATTTATAAACACGTAAATAGAATTACTCGTGCAAATATGTTTATAAATATATATTGTGTCTCTGTGGATATAAACATGTGTGTAGTACATGGGCTTGTGTGAGTGTGTGTGTGTGTGTGTGTGTGTGTGTGTGCGTCCTATTTGGTCTTTTGGGCGTTCTTTAACCTGTTGGCCATACATACATAGCTAATTGGACTCTTCCTAGACCCTCCACCTCACCCCGGCGCCTTTCATTTAAGCCTTTTTTACTCCCTCTATTCAAGCTTTTTTTGCTCCCTCTATTTAAGCTTTTTTGACTCCCTCCATTTAAGCTTTTTAGAAATAATTTAACGTAATATTATAGACAAAACACACACTTATATTATTCCAAACTATACTTGAAATATTATAAGGCTATCTTATATCTTCTGTAGCAGGGAGAGGGGGCAGCCATCCTCTGGGAATGAGACACCTGCCCCAAGAACTAAGGA
>NW_024712904.1:7500-10745 GCF_018991925.1 Homarus americanus
CATCCCACCAGAGGTTGTGAACACTAGAGGAGTGAAGCTGCCTTGATCAACGTTTTGAATTCTCTCCCCATATGCCCTTCTCTTGTCGTTCTCGTTCCTCCTGTGTGCAGCATCTAGAGCTAGGTTACGGTGACATGCGGCCATGGGATCAAAAATCCTGATGTCGAAAAAAGCTCGCTGTCCCCGCGTCCAGAATCCTCGAGCACTGACGTCCACGCGGGCTTCGTTAGATGTGTTTGAAGTCCTGTGTTGGAAGATCTCGCCATCCAGTGGAAGGAGGGTCGGTTCTACCATGACGTCCCGGCAGATTTCCTTCAACATATTTGCTGTGAGATCCCTTACCTCGTCATACCTCATGCATATGAAGCCCCCCTTCTTGCAGACCATGGCGTGATCGCCATCATAGGAAGAGCCACACACCCATTGGGAGGGCAAACCTTCTACTGGCCAACCATACCTTAGAGCAATGGCATCTGTAAATTCTTGTTTATTAAGACTGAAACTATTTGCCCTTATCGGTAACGTAGTTAACCAGTTCGAGGCGCCCACCTCCTGCGCTATAGCTACTTTTTTTTTCAAATTTTCTGGAACCTGCAGCAATCGTTGCTGCAACTTTTCATTTTGGCAGTGCTGTCGATCTGTCGTAATGGACCTACGAATCTTATTTACTTCGCTGGTATCCACTTCCCCTGTTGCATTCTGGGCTATTATTTGGTCCGTGAGGGCTGCCGTGAGCTTAAGTGAATTTTGATGTTCAGTGGCAGCAATCTCCTCTGGATTAGTTAGTCCCATCCCTCCCAGTCTTGGTGGAAGTGCAAGAAGTGCTCTTTCTGCTGGGGTTAAGTCAGGGTATTTCACTAGTTTGGAAATGAACTTGACACTGATAGCTTCTTCCAGAGGGTGGAGGAGGGGTCCGATCTCAGGGATGGTACGCATCAGGTAGTTCCAGCGATGCTTGACTCCATGGGTGAATGCTGCAAAGGCCGCATGTGGCTCTGTGTTAGCAATCTCAGACAGAGCTTGGATTTCACTAACCCACTCATTCACCTTTCCCGCCACGTACTCGGTCTTGAAGTCCGTAGTGCCAATTACTGCGCCTAGATGTCTTTGGCCGTCCTTAGTTATTTTGACCTCACTTCCGCCAAAAACCTCCAATGCCCGTTCATAATGTTCTGGCTTCACGATGAGGAAGAACTTGCTGGCGTTTGGGTGGTACCCTATTTGTGGACCTCGCGATGTTACCAAGTCCCACCACTTTTTGATGCACTCCACTTTTCCTGCTCCTGTAAGGTCATCAGCATATGCCACTTGTTTGACCCCGGTTGTTTCCAATTTTATTTCTTGTTGGAGCACTGATAGGCCAATTGCATACATTGCCATTACAATGGGGTCCCCCTGTGTTGTTCCCTCGGTCGACTGTAGGATAGTATCACCTCGTAGAGCCTTGTTATTTACTATGTAGAGGTCTGAAGGATTCCTATACGAATTTTCAACATACATCGCAAAGCTTGGACACTTGATCTTGATGTTGTGCAGTGCAGCCTTGCGGTTAAGTATGTTGAATGCGTTTGAAGCATCCACCAGGAGAACGGCCTCACAATCACGCTGCTCAAATATCAATCTCATGGCGTGAATGGCCGCTACTACTACTACTACTACTACTACTACTACTACTCTACTTCTACGACTAATCTAGAATCTGCAAATATTACTAAACACTCATCCTTACTGTGTGTGTGTGTGTGTGTGTGTGTGCGTAATAAGCAGTAATAATCAAGCTTAAAAGAGTTACACGAAATCAATGAAGGAAGTTAACAAAGGTAAGCGTTCATATTATTATCATTACCTGTGTTGTGCTGGGCATGAGGTATATTACCCACTGGGCATGAGGAAGGAGGTGCCAAGAAGCCAATTATAGACGTAGTGATATAATGTGATCAGAATTAAACGCCAGAGACACATATAATGCAGATAGTTGGCATCTTAATCTCGCTGCCAGACACACAAACCTGATTGGTCCAGAGGGGGAGCCAATGAGAGAGTTTTTTTTTATGGGGTAATTTAGAAGGATTTGATTCGTCGACGAGGAGGTATTAATTTAATTTGGTTAGGTTAGGATAATATTTTTTATTTTTGTTGTTGATGATGTTGGTTATTGTAGTTATTTTTGTCTGTTGTTTTCTTCCTCTTGTTTGGTTTCTTGTTTGTAATATTTTTGGCCCTTGTGTTCCTTTGGTAAATCAAGACACTACATAGATTAGTGTGTGTGTGTGTGTTTTGTGCACGTGTATGTACGTTTCCTGTGTTGTATGGGTGTATATATACTTACGTGTGTAGTACGACAGACGCTTGGATGTTGTGCTGTCTACTCTGCACGGTTATGTCCCGCTGTTGTCCGGCTTATGACTCACTGGTCTGGACCGTCAATCATGGTCCTCATGTCTTCTCACCCTGGCCCAGTCACCTCACCCTACTGATATGACGTGTGTGTGACGTAGGCAGTCGTCTAGGCCACTGCTACACTCGGGGACTCATATAAGACCTTGTGAGCGGTACTGTATCACCTCTTAAGGGAGGCAGAGTCGCTCACAGAGTAAACACAAGACTAGGAACAGGTCAGTTTTTCTTAATGGTTATGTAAATATTAATTCAAAATTTAAAGTCGTGTGTTTAATATTTTGTTATATACGGTAGCTACACGTTATGTCGTGTTAGTTTAGGTTTATATAGTATTGGTCCCAGTTATAATAATATTAGGTTTGGTTAGAATATTTGTACAAAAAGAATAAGTCATTAGCTACATCATTTTCTATAAGTTTACTAACATTTGCCACCACTGATATTATTAATCATATACATCTGACTCGGTGCACTCTACTCCCAGCACTCTACTCCTAACACTCTACTCCCAGCTCTCTACTCCTAAGACTCTACTCCCAGCTCTCTACTCCTCACACTCTACTCCCAACACTCTACTTCCAGCACTCTACTCCTAACACTCTACTCCCAGCACTCTACTCCTAACACTCTACTTTCAGCACTCTACTCCTAACACTCTACTCCCAGCACTCTACTTCCAGCACTCTACTCCTAACACTCTACTCCCAGCACTCTACTCCTAACACTCTACTTTCAGCACTCTACTCCCAGCACTCTACCTCCAACACTCTACTTCCAGCACTCTACTCCTAACACTCTACCTCCAACACTCTACTTCCAGCACTCTACTCCTAACACTCTACTCC
>NW_024712905.1:0-9338 GCF_018991925.1 Homarus americanus
CAATTTCACACCTGTTCATCTAAATCAGACTTAGAATGACAACAACTATCACAGTTTTACGCTGGGAGAGCTGCTGCTATTTCCGGAGTGCATGATAACTACTTCTCTCTTTGCCACAGGTAACGTAGGCACCCAAACACAACTCACTGCTCGATTACTTAGACTGGTAATAATAGTCATTTCCGCGGTAATAACTTAACACACACACACACACTATCATCAATCTACATCGTCACCACACACAAACACCCCCCCCTCCCCCGCACACGTCAACATGAATCACCCTGAAAACCCCACACAACCACCCACACCGTCATCCACCCACATATCTCCATCACATTGGGTCCCCAGTACACCCCAGGTTGTGGGCGTCACTATAGATAACTGAATTGGAAAGCACACGTCAGTATAAACGTCAAATCTTCCTGCTATCGTCTCAACATCCTCTGTCGTCCCAAGTCCCTGGAGTTCCAGCTCCAGAGCTCTTGAGTGTTTACACAGCATTTATACTTTCTATGCTTATCTACGCTTCCCCTGCCTGGTATACTATACAACGGTGATTCCTAGGAGTGCAGAAGACTATTCTCTCCCTCTCCTACACCACATATCAAGAGGCACTCAATACAACACTGATTCTCTCAACACTCTGATCATCGCCACGACCTCATTTGTCAATTTGGGACGAAGCTAATACACCAACCCGCCACCTTCTACCACCTGAGATCCCTCGTCCGCGAATTGGTGTTCAACACCACAACCGCAGCTGGACCAAACGACCACGTACTGATCGCTAGAAGAACATCCCCATTCCAACCATTGTAAGAATTACCACCAATTCGTAAATAACCTGTGTATTCACTCCTTACCAATCTCACATTTGTTCTGTAACTGTGCTGAAATTCCGATCGCCCAAGCGGCTAACGAGCCGATCTATGGTGAAGATGATAAAAGATAAAAGTAAAAAAAAGTAATACAGTAACAGTATGTTCCACTTTTGTATATTTTCAACTTATAGTTGTTGTATTATTATTATTATTATCGTCACCACACACCGCAACATAAAATAATCAAGAATTGGCATTACAGTATAATATAATCAGAAGAACGCAACAAGACAATCGATCAGTGGCGAAAAGGATAAAAGTAAAAAGTAAAAGAACAAGTAACAGAAGATATCGGAAAAACAAACAACAGAAGCTAATTGGTAGAACACACAACAGAAGGTAATCGAGAGAACAAGCAACAAGATAATCGGGAGAACAAGAACAGAAGGTAATCGGGAGAACAAGCAACAAGATAATCGGGAGAACAAGCAACAAGATAATCGAGAGAACAAGCAACAGAAGGTAATCGGGAGAACAAGCAACAAGATAATCGGGAGAACAAGAACAGAAGGTAATCGGGAGAACAAGCAACAAGATAATCGGGAGAACAAGCAACAAGATAATCGGGAGAACAAGCAACAGAAGGTAATCGGGAGAACAAGCAACAAGATAATCGGGAGAACAAGAACAGAAGGTAATCGGGAGAACAAGCAACAAGATAATCGGGAGAACAAGCAACAGAAGGCACTGGGAGAACAAGAACAAGATAATCAGAGAACAAGAACAAGATAATCGAGAGAACAAGTAACAGAAGGTAATCGGGAGAACAAGCAACAAGATAATCGGGAGAACAAGAACAGAAGGTAATCGGGGAGAACAAGCAACAAGATAATCGAGAACAAGCAAATAAGATACCGTATAAACAAGCAACAGAAGGTAATCGGGAGAACAAGCAACAAGATAATCGGGAGAACAAGCAACAGAAGGTAATCGGGAGAACAAGCAACAAGATAATCGGGAGAACAAGAACAGAAGGTAATCGGGAGAACAAGCAACAAGATAATCGGGAGAACAAGCAACAAGATAATCGGGAGAACAAGCAACAGAAGGTAATCGGGAGAACAAGCAACAAGATAATCGGGAGAACAAGAACAGAAGGTAATCGGGAGAACAAGCAACAAGATAATCGGGAGAACAAGCAACAAGATAATCGAGAGAACAAGCAACAGAAGGTAATCAGGAAGCAAGCAACATAAGACAGCAGAATTCAAACTGGTATTAATCCCTTTTAAAATATTTTATTTTTTTCATTAAAATTTTATCTTCTATATATATATATATATATATATATATATATATATATATATATATATATATATATATATATATATATCCAAGGGGTTTTAAGTATATTATTTAAACTAAAGTTAAGTGGTTTGTGATTTATATTATATTATATCTGGCTATAAGGTTTTATTTTTTTATTATACGATGGGTAGCCCCAGACCAGAGCTGAACATTTACAACATTAATAATAATAATAATAATGTAAAGTCTTTAATAATAGCTTTTAGAATATAGTATTAAGTTAAAAGTTCATAATGTGATAGAAATCGTCAGACTAATCATTTACTCAACTCTAAAAGGCGATTTTTTTAACTAATCGAGTACATAGGTTGCTGATTTTTAGAAAATATCTCACTTGTAAACAAAGGATCACGCGAAGATTAACCTCATGTCAAATTCATTTGATATCTGCCTGTATGCTACCTAGGGACGATAGGCTATAATGTGTTAGGTTAGGTTCGATTCGGTTTGCGTAAGGTTAGATTAAGTTAAGTTAGCGTTAAGTTAGATTAGGTTAGCGTTATGGTGGGTTATCTTCAGGTGATATAAGCTGGTGTGTCTAATCTTCAGGTGAATCCCAGTTAACGTGTGTAAGTGGTGTTGGCTGTTGATAAGTGTGTGTGTGTGTGTGTGTGTGTGTCTGTCTGTGTGTGATGTCAAGTAACATAGGATGTTTTTTATAGTGTCGGGAAGTGAGATTAAAAGCTTACAGTCATTAGTTTATAAGATAGCTTGTGGGTGCATTACTGACGAATCAATATTTTTGGTTTAGTTTAGCAGTGTAGAATATAATGAATAAATCGCCATACAAGTTTACATTGATTCACCAAGTGTGTTTGTTTGTGTGACCGCTCCACTACCGCTTATCGTTTGACACTGGTATTAGTATTCATTTGTGATGAATAAGTCAACTCCATAACCCATCAGTTTCAACCTCCCAAGAGATCGAACCCGGGACTATTTTCTTGTGGGGAGAGTATGCTGACTTATACAACTACATCTTAGGTGTGTGTGTGTGTGTGTGTGTGTAAGTATATTTACGAAAACTGTACATCAGCATACAGTCAACTTTACATGCATTATATGCAAAGGTCAAAGGACTTACAGTACATAAAAACATTCTTAAATCTGTGTAGAATTTATTTTTTATTACAGTTAAATATGATTAGCACAAATCCTTATATATATATATATATATATATATATATATATATATATATATATATATATATATATATATATATATATATATATATATATATATATACGAGAGGGGAGATATGATACAGCTGCATGTTAAGGCTATTTTATTTTTTGTTGCATAAATTATTTTATATATAGAGTATAATGAAACATGACACGCACAGTGTGAGTGATGGAAGTAACAGCTGTGAGATTTCTGTAGTAGCCCAAGGCGCTGTACTCGTGTTAATAATCATACACTGCATCTAACTTCACAGCACCAGTCATGAGCTTATCATACAAAGAACGATTATAAAATATCTGCTCCGTGTTGAGCAATAGTTCAAGATAGCATAGTGAAAAAAAGCAGATTGAGTCAAATGTATTCCATATGTTCCAAAAAGTCATCATCGGTGGTCAGTGACCTCCACATATGCCGGTAACTTGTATGAAATATATTATAGGAGCAGTAATGGCGGGGCCTCGCGCCATCACCAAGCAGATTTTTGCTACCTTGACAACGGAATCAATCCCATAAATACATTTTTAAACAAATAAGCAAATGGCGGTCGGGGGTGATCAATTGTGTCTCAGTCACAAAGTGGTGAGTAATTATATGTATAATGATCAATGAAAAGGGTGGAATTAAGGTGGATGATGGTGTAAAAATAGCATGGAGATAGATGGAGGGCGGCGGGCACACCATCACGCCCGCATTAGGACTTGCGCAGCCAAACTCATACCATGGAAACTATAACGCCCGTTTCTCCATGAATTTCCATTGACAGGTGAGTCCAATTTGCAAATGGCCCTTACACAAAGGTATGTGAATGACCGCTAGTGCCCCAGGGACCAGAATGGGCTTCAAGTGACATTCATGAATGGATTTAAACCAGAATTTTATGTGAAGTTGGAGAAAAATTCATGGAGCTCGCACAAGGCATATTGATTTACCGAGAGCAAGTGTGAGAGGAGGCGAGCCACACGCTGCGTTATTTCTGTAATTAGTGATTTTGTTACCAGAGATTCTTATGATAGGTCGGAAATTTTCACCATTGGAGGCCCAGAGTAGTGGAGTTAAGGGTAAAGTGAGTTAATATTATATTAATCAACATTTTAGGAAGTTTACACAAAATGAGATCATGTTTTGCTCTAGTCGTGCCAACACTTCCGATACTCAGCTATTTTGGTAAACAATACATCAGTGAAAACAATTATTATGAAGCAATAAACATAAATGAAGAAAATATAGCAGCCTTCGGTGATAAGTAAGTGTTATTGGAGGTGTTAGAGGCTGATATTATTGTTGTTTGTTAAGGATAAAGGCGTGAGGTTGATCTTTGTTTATTTTACAGGTGTTGGCAGCCCTGGGATCAGCGGGCGTTTGTACCTCAAAATGACAGAGTTCGGAACAACACCATTTGAAGGTTGCTTTTTATAACACATGTTTCACTACTCTCTAAGACAACGTTATCACCTCACACAGTCTACACATTAACTTCATGATAAAAACAGAAAGTTATATGTTAACTCAGTGCCACAAGTGACGTAAATTCAAATAGAATGGCATTGAAATAATCCATACTGAATCAATTACAAGTGTTTTATGAGTATTAATATCATTATATGGAAATACCTGAGATAATAAGATCAGGAAATTAAAGCTTTTAGTTTAAGTATTTATTATTCATCTAGTGATAACTTTTTATGAATGGATAAATTAAAATATTAAAACTAGAATGATAAAGTTAATGTTAGCAATATGGTTATCAAACTCTTGTATAATTATGTACAGTATAGGCTTTCCCACACAATCATGAAAGTTAATTTTGTGTGAATTGTTTATTGATTGTATATAGTAAGAGAGGGGGAGGACCATAGTTTTGAGTTACATTAAGACAGGAAAAACAGTACAGTAAATATGACAGTTGTTTATTTTTAACTTGTTCATATCCGAGAGAATGATCCACATCCTGTACTAAAACTTAATAAGAATAATGACTTAAAATACTACAGTGTATCATTTTTGAGATAATGGTGATGGTAGCAGCTACAGTAGTCCTCATATAGGTTGTTCAGAGTCAGTACAGTAACTTTTCTTTGGGACACATTTCCATCTTTCGGGGTAAAGATGAATTATACAGTCTTATTAGGTACGGTCATATGGTCAGATAATTGATGTCATTAACAATATTCTGAAGAGTTTTTCAAGCTGATGCATCATATATATATATATATATATATATATATATATATATATATATATATATATATATATATATATATATATATATATATATATATATATATATATATATATATATATATATATATATATAAAACTTGTTATGCACTTATATTTTAGTCTGTACTCACCCCGGAAGATGTGAATTACACAAAAGCATTTGAGAACTTCGTGTTTTCTTTTTCCTTGTGGTTATCAGCATATACCTGGATCACACACACCTACAGTGATTTATTTGCATATATATATATATATATATATATATATATATATATATATATATATATATATATATATATATATATATATATATATATATATATATATATATATATACACCTTCAGCAATGGACTTGATATGTGGAAAGCGTAGTTTCATAACGAAGAAGAGAACCAGGGAAAACACAAACATCTTGACTAAGTTGGGTTTCTTTAATCACTAACGTTTCGTAAAAATCATTTTCCATCATCAGAGCCTGTGAATTGTTGTTTTTCGCAAAGAGGCTCGTCTAAATTGAGGTAATACCCCCTGTATTTTTTTTTTTTTATACTTTCTTATTCCTGATTTTAGCTTTATACGTAGGTCTCTCGTCAGTTATGTCGGTTTTAAATTGGATTGCTCTTTTTAAAATGTTATCGAAGGTAAATGTTCGTATATGTTTTTTTTGTATATCACCTATATTTTTTAAACTTTTCAAAACTTTTTGTTTTCTAGTCTCTGATGATGGAAAATGATTTTTCCGAAACTTTAGCGATTAAAGAAACCCAACTTAGTCAAGATGTTTGTTTTCCCTGGTTCTCCTCTTCATTATATATATATATATATATATATATATATATATATATATATATATATATATATATATATATATATATATATATATATATATATATATATATATATATCTTATAAGTTCATATAGCAGCGGACTTCCATATACACCACATAGTTGGCAGGCCCCCATTGGAGGTTCACTACGCAGATGGTAGCACTATAGAAGAGGCTTTGTGTGAAATATAACAATGTCTAGGACTGCTTTTGGTGTCCTTGTGTCGCGGTGTTAACGAACCCTGGTTACACGCCGAGGTCAAGGGTTCGAGTCATGGCTAGTGAGGTCTTCATTGTATATATATATATATATATATATATATATATATATATATATATATATATATATATATATATATATATATATATATATATATATACGATAACCACAAAGGAAGAAAGAAACACAGGATTTCCAAGCGCTTTCGTGTAATTCACATCTTCAGGGGTAGTACAGTCTGTACTCACCCTGAAAATGTGAATTACAAAGTGCTAAAGGCTTTCTTTCCTTGTCAATTATATACCTAGATCACCTTGCACCTACAGTGATTTACTTGCATATATATATATATATATATATATATATATATATATATATATATATATATATATATATATATATATATATATATATATATATATATTTATTTATTATTTATTTATTTATTTTTTTTATTTATTTTTTTTCCAACCCTAGGCTGATGTGGGTCAGTGATCTATGCCTCGTTGGGATTTAATCCCTTAAAAAATATATATAAAAATATAAAAAAATAAAGAAAGAAAGAAATAAAGAAAGAAAGAAAAAAGAAAGAAAGGCCAAAATAAATAAAGAAGGAAATTAACTATAAAAGCGGGAGCTACAATATTGAACTAACCAGAGATAAAACAACAGTAGTGAATGCACGAACATATAACATGTTAGGCCAGAAAATAGTACAATTATTGTATACTTTTGGTGATAACACGGCAGAAACCCACAGCTACAGGGTGATAAACGGAGACAGAGGCGTGTATAGGGTGATAAACTGAGAGAGAGGCGTGTATAGGGTGATAAACTGAGAGAGCGGCGTGTATAGGGTGATAAACTAAAAGAGAGGCGTGTATAGGGTGATAAACAGAGAGAGGCGTGTATAGGGTGATAAACAGAGAGAGTGGCGTGTATAGGGTGATAAACTAAGAGAGAGGCATGTATAGGGTGATAAACTGAGAGAGAGGCATGTATAGGGTGATAAATTGAATGAGTGGCGTGTATAGGGTGATAAACAGAGAGAGGCGTGTATAGGGTGATAAACAGAGAGAGTGGCGTGTATAGGGTGATAAACTGAGAGAGAGGCGTGTATAGGGTGATAAATTGAATGAGAGGCGTGTATAGGGTGATAATCTGAGAAAGAGGCGTGTGTAGGGTGATAAATTGAATGAGAGGCATGTATAGGGTGATAAACTGAGAGAGAGGCGTGTATAGGGTGATAAATTGAATGAGAGGCGTGTATAGGGTGATAAACTGAGAGGCGTATATAGGGTGATAAACTGAGAGAGAATTACTACACCACGTGATGCCCCTCATAACACCATCTGGAAGGGAATTATTACACCACTCAGGCCCCTCATACACCGTATGTGAGGGAATTACTACATCATCAGGCCCCTCATAACACCATCTGTGAGGGAATTACTACACCACATTAGGCCCCACATGCACCATCTGTGAGGGAATTACTACATCATCATACCCCTCGTAACACCATCTGTGAGGGAATTACTACACCACGTTAAGCCCCTCATAACACCACCTGTGAGGGAACTACTACTCCACGTGATGCCCCTCATAACGCCATCTGTGAGGGAGTTACTACACTACGTGTCTGCTGTTCAGTACCTCAGCGCACTAGATCAACTTGACTTTCACTGTAAACTTTAATCTGTATGTTCACTGTATGTTCCTTTACCTTTCTCTAATGAAGGCTCTTGTTAAACAACCAATGTCAATGTATGTAATAAGTAATTTATGTCCAATGTATATTTTCAGCCTTCAGGCTGCAGAACTTTTTCAGAAATTTTTCAATAAACCGTTAATTATTATTATTATTATTATTATTATTATTATTATTATTATTATTATTATTATTATTATTATTATTATTATTATTATTATTATTATTATTATTATTATTATTATTATTAAACTGAGAGAGAGGCATGAATAGGGTAATAAACTGAGAGAGAGGCGTGTATAGGGTGATTAACTGAGAGGCGTGTATAGGGTGATAAACAGAGCGAGTGGCGTGTATAGGGTGATAAACTAAGAGAGAGGCATGTATAGGGTGATAAACTGAGAAAGAGGCATGTATAGGGTGATAAACTGAGAGAGAGGCGTGTATAGGGTGATAAATTGAGTGGGAGGCGTGTATAGGGTGATAAACTGAGAGGCGTATACAGGGTGATAAACTGAGAGAGAATTCCTACACCACGTGATGCCCCACATAACACCATCTGCAAGGGAATTATTACACCACATCATGCCCCTCATACACCATATGTGAGGGAATTACTACATCATCAGACCCCTCATAACACCATCTGTGAGGGAATTACTACACCACGTCAAGCCCCTCATAACACCACCTGTGAGGGAACTACTACTCCACGTGATGCCCCTCATTACGCCATCTGTGAGGGAGTTACTACACTACGTGTCTGCTCTTCAGTACCTCAGCGCAGAAGATCTACTTGACCTTCACTGTAAACTTTAATCTGTATGTTCACTATATGTTCATTTACCTTTCTCTAATGAAGGCTCTTGTTAAACAACCAATGTCATTGTATGTTATAAGTCATTTATGTCCAAGGTATATTTTCAGCCTTCGGGATGCAGAACTTTATCAGAACTTTTTCAATAAACCGTTAATTATTA
>NW_024712906.1:0-47772 GCF_018991925.1 Homarus americanus
GACCTCAAAAAAATAACTCTCGAAGCCATAGCCACCGAGACACCGGCTGATGCAGCATCATACTTCACAGACGGCTCGGTGGACCCAAAACATCCTAGATCCGGAGCGGCCTTCTACACCCAAGGTCAGACCCTCCAATGGAGACTTTCCAATGACTGCTCCACCCTACAAACAAAACTGGTAGCAATCTCAAAGGCCCTACAACACGCTGCAACACAACACAACACAACAAGTCCGTCATAATTCACACGGACTCGAAATCGGCCATGCAGGCGCTGCAACACAGTCAACCAAGAGACAACGTCCACATCATCACCTCAATCCTCACACAGCTACAGGAATTCCAAAGCCAAAACCGACCAGTCGTCTTACACTGGATTCCCAGTCATGTAGGGATCGGAGGAAACGACGTGGCAGACGAAGCACCCAAGGCAGCTACACGTTCCGGTAGCGTACACATCCAAGTTCCAGCAAGTGTGCAACAGATCAAGAATCACCTCAGAAAGACTACCAAGCTCCACATCAAAAAGAGCTTCCTTCATGCACTCAACGCTGGTTCCCAATCAGCCAAATGGTACCTGGCGGCCACAAAAGGGGAACCACCTTTCGCTGACAAGAAAACTCCAAGACAAACCCAAGTCCGCCTTCATCGACTACGACTAGGGTACAAGTGCTCCTGGCAGATGATCGGAAATGACGTCATGGAATGCACCTACTATGAGGAGCCAGCAGCCAACCCACTTGAACACTATCTCCTCGACTGCGAGGTCACACAGCCTCCGAAACAGAACTCAAATCTCCCAAGAAACACACACAACACCAGCGGCCACTCTAACCCGAAAGGCCCATACAGACCACATTCACCACCTACTCCGGGTCATCACACGATACCCACCACCCAGATAGCTTAGAAAGCATCCTCTCCCAGCAAGTGTGGACCCCAGTTCGGGGGGCGCCACTCCGAAACTGACCACGTCCAAGAGTGGGGGTTGGTGGTAATCGTCCACTGATCGGGGGTCCGCTCACACTTGCAACCTGCAGTATCCTTCCAATCTGCAGGTGGGACCACCTCTAATCCCAATCCGGTCTGGCTGCTCCTGGAGCTCCAGCCTATAGGCAAAGGCCCGTGTCGGACTGCGGTCCGACAATCTCAACAACAACAACAACAACAACGGACGTGAACACAGAACACTGGCACGCGACGACGCTACAACATCTTCTGTACTGTAGTGTAACTTCAAATATTTTGCTTGTAAATTATTTGTTGGTGATTGGGAAGCTATTGTTTAAAATTTCACTTGACAAAAAAAAGGTAAACTTTATTAGTCTTGATATTACCTAAACTAAACTTTTTAAATAAGTTTGGCGTTAAACCATTCCGCCAGGCTTACTCTACATTAATCTTCTTGCTATTTCTAGAACACGCTCCTCAAACGACCGTGAACCCTATACGAGTTGACCGAGGGAGCTGCAGTGTCACCACAAGAACAATTCGGAGCGTCTACAAAAGTTGTCTTGCTTTTTACCTGTTGCTGGAGAACTCGATCGCAACAATTCCTTTCCTACTCCAGTTCTACCGCGGTTAGTGGATCCTTCCCACAGCATTAGAGTGAGTTTCCTAGTGTTAAACTACAAGAAATTTGTCTCCAAAAAAACTGCTTTCCAGCATCTTTGTTATTTCTTCTACCCCATTTGTGGGTCGTGAGCTGTATTGCATTACGTTCTGTGCAAGTAAAGTCAAACTTGTACATATTGAATATCCAGTATATGTAACCAATAAAGTTTTTCTATTTATGGAATAATCCAAATCCTTGCTTTTACTAAATCAAAACCCAGAGTATAATAAAATCTCGACTACGTCTGCTGTTTGAAAGTTTTCCCATAAATAGTTCTCAAATACTCTACTTAATGGTGTTAAACGCTTCGGGAAATACAGCTCTACTCATCTTAAAATAGTATTACTTTTTCACAACATAACCCAATGGACAAATGATGACATTAATGTGTGGGTTTTTACTTTCCAATCGTTCAAAGTACACATTCTCGTATCCACAGTGGCCCTGTACTATAGTACGATCTTCACTGGTTTAAACTAATCTTGGTATTGTCTAATAACACCAGAAGTGGTAAAATACTAAATTCCAAGCAAGACATTTGAAAATCTAACCTATAAATAAAAATATGAACTTCCATCTATGACCACTGCAATACTAAATATAGACCCCAAGTCTTTCAATATTCAGTCGAAATAAAGGTAAAATTAGAGGTCTGATCATGTACTGAATTTGGAGTCGGTAGTTTGGACAATTCTAAAACACTTCTTCAATTGGATTTCCGCCGAAATGTATATTAGAGTATTTTAATCTAAAAAGACTGCCTTTTACTTGTTCAACATGGGAAAGGCTTTGAAATTGAGAAAAATTGCATTGAAAAAGCAAAGTGGGTTAAAGATGTAATAACGACGGTTGTGCATGTCAGAGATAAGAGAACCGTGAACAAGGATATTTAGAGCAAGGTATAGTTAAGTGGGAAGTACAGAAGGAGAATAAAAGCGGAGGCTGAATTGTGAGTTAACGTGTAGCTATGCCTTCTTTAACGAGTCACCCGTCTGAGGCGTCCGATTTCTCAGGACGTCTGAGTCCTCCGTTTTCTTTCCATCTTAGAGTGCACCCGAGACTTCCTTGTTCCTAAAGCCCCGTCCACACGATCGAGCAGTGCCCGGCGGGCTTTGACCCTTTACCGGGCAAAGCTTGTGTGTTGTACACACGGGGGTGGTTGGCGTCAGTCATAGTCGGGCGCTAGTAAGTGGTCTGCAGTGGCGGATACGCTACGATCGCAGGAATAATCGCCCGACAGTGAAAAGCAAAGATCATATCGTTGTGTACTATAATAATTGCTGCTATGTGCAAATGCAGAAAAAGGGATGGTGCATAGAGTGGTTAGGTCGGAAAAAAAGTATTGAAGTCATGCCACGATTTTACGTGAACGGCAAGATGGACACGAGCGAGACATCACCAATTACATGACAAAGGACTCTAACACCTTTTACAAACTTCGAGCGAAAGTGGAACCATATACAAAAAAAACCAGGATACCAATATGAGGGAGAGTATATCTGCAGAGGCTCGTCTAGAGGCAGCGCTTGTATATCTTTCAACTGGTGTGCACCTACACGTCACGAGGATATCGAAACAAAGTTTGTCTCGCATAATACCTGCAACTTGTCAAGCCATGTATGAAGTACTCGAGGAAGATTACTTGCAGGTGAGATTTGTAGTCCATAAAAATTGATTGAATAATGTTAGTTATGATATGCATAAACAGGAAGCTATGGGACGAGATCGGCAGGAACGAAGAACACACACGCACACACGAATGTCCTCATTACATAAACAATCTCCCGTCACGCCAATATTGTACATTGCATAAGCTTATTTGGTTATACACTGAGCGGGGAACACGTACGTATAACACTTGTAATACTTATATACCACCAGGCAGGCTGACCATGATTTCGCTCAACGACGGGCACTGCTCGATCGAGTGGACGGGCCTTTAATATAACGACACAGAATTTGAAATTGCAACAGTGGTGGTATATGTTAAGGCAACTTAGATATCTGATTATAGTTGGAACATCCATTAAATGATGTTGAAAGCTTCAACTGTCTTTGTTGTTAGTAAAACTAGACGAGTGGCTTGTCCTTGGGGATAGCCAGATGTTTCCAAGTACTACTGAAATTAGATAATTTTGATGCCCGAACATCAAATCGAATTTACCAACCGTATTGAAACACTTTTCACACACACTGTACCGCCAACTCTGACCTGCACACACTACCCATGGGCAGCCAGCCTCTTTGTGGAGGCCCCCCTCATTATAACTACCCAAGAGGGTGGGGTGGCGAGTGAAACGAGCCTAAACATCTGGGAGTTCCGGGGGAGCTGTAAGCCCCCCCCGGGAAAATATTGAAATTTGAACACTTCTTTGCAGAATTTGGAAGCCATATGCAGTTATATTGAGGAAATTAAAACATTGAGACATTTTTCATTAACTGTATATTTATTGATAGTGTACAAATTCCCAACACACACACAAAAGTGAGACATGACTGGAGTCATTCGTGTGGTTTCAAGTCGACCAGCCCTGATATGTAGAGAGGCCCTGCTCACGAAAGAGGAACTTAAAAGTAGCCAAAGCTGACATTTTTTTAAACCAAAAGGAGATTCAGAGCCCAGTGACAGTAAACTCCCAGAGGATGACACAGTAGAGGTTCACTTTAGTGATTCGGATGACGAAACGAGGTCAGCTGAGATTAAGTAAATCGCCACCTACAGCAATGCAAGTACCGTAGTGGATACTCTCCTACAAACTGACGAGCCTAGCCGCATTCCAATGAGACGGGATTCGGCGACTTTCTCACGGGGGTGGGGGGGGGTCGCCACCTGCGACGCTGGCATCCGGGTTTACTTCCGGTAGCCGAGTGTATGACCTCTCGGTCTCGCCGTTGAAATTCATTCTACCCTACGTTCCTCAACACGCCACATCTCGTCTCCTCTTCCAAGCAGCAACTTCCCAGCACCAGACTGTTTTGTATATAATATATTTTATATAAGAAAACCACCATTAACAGTTTCCTTTCCCCAACCCATCCCGAGTGCGCGACAACATCACGTAACCCTACGGTACCACCTGTGACTGAAGCTTCGTCCGATTCATCTCAGTTGAATTATAAGAAACATTCTGTGGAACCGGTGTCGAGTGATCCGGCTGACAGTTGATGATAAACCGATTGACTATTTACTAAATCATTCTCTTGATCTAAATTGTGAACAAGGTGACTTCTCAAGAAGTGAAAAGGAAAGAGTTCGGTATGTGCCCAAATCCTTGTTTACATGATGACAAAGGGAATGGCTTGTGTATTCTCCAAAAACTGGAGATGTATTTTGCGTTCAATGCGTTTAGCGACTGGAAAAACTGCCGGCGTACAGTTGCCGAACGTGAAAGTGGCAGAGAGCATAAAATCTCAGTTGGGGTGTGAGGGCAATTACAGCAAGGCGAATTGATTCCACTTTGGCTTTGCAACTACAATTGGAGAGAAAATACTGCAAAGAACGTCTATTGCGCATAGTTGAAACACTACAAATTTTAACATCGAGAGGTCTTCCTCTCAGAGGTAGTGATGAAAGAATAGGCTCTAGCAACAATGGGAATTACCTTGCAACTCCTGGCCAAATTGGACCCTTTTCTTGCACAGCATCTGGTGCTGTGCAAACACTTCATATCTCTCAAAAACGATTTGTGAGCAAATGGTCAATCAATTATCATAAGTGAAGTGAAACAAGCCAAATATTAGTCAGTTAGTGTAGATTCCAAACCGGATGTTAGTCATACTGACCAACTTACATTCATAGTTGAGCGATTTTTATAACTTCATAGACATATACATGACCATGGTGCACAGAGCATAGCCTCAACTGTTGTACAGTTAATTACAGAAGTTCGTCTTGAGGGCAGAGTTATGACAATGCTGCCAATATGTCAGGCATTTACACTGCCAGAATAAAGGCTGTCAATCCCCTGGCATATTACGTCCCTTGTGCAGGTCACTCCTTGAACCTTGTAGGAACATCAGTTGCCTTGGGTCTCTTTCAAATTCCAGATTTTTGCAAACCTTATACAACTACTTCTCAACCTCCACATATAGTTGGGATCATCAGCTGCACTACCGGCTGAAGGGATTGTAGCGAAATCCCTTTCAGAAACTGGCTGGAGTGCGAGGGCTGATGCTGTTAAACCAGTATGTTTACATTACCTCGAGATAAAGTCAGCACTGGAGAACAAAATATGTTCTGACAGTAGCTTCAAGGTCAAGGCCTCATAAGACGAATGGAAGCATTTGAAATACCACTTCTTACTGTAAAATGGTATAAAATCTTAACAAGGTTTAATGCAACCAGCTTATCACTTCAAAAAGTTCACACCCACCTTCTGTCAGTTGTGAAACTGTATGAGAGCTTGATCATCTTCGTCTCAGAAATGAGACAGGGTCAGTTGGATGAAATAGAAGATCAGGCTAGGGCTTTTGCCGAGCCTGTCTACACAGACAACAATAAAGAGAAAACATTTCTTGGATGAATCAGTTGGCACTGAAACTCAACTTGATCCAAGGTGGACAATTTCTACACCATATTACGAATGAATTAGAGCACAGAAATAAAGAAGCGGTTTAGCTTAACGGAGTATGACACCATTGGCTGTCAGTACCTATTCCAGTGACCTGGAAGCATCTGTTCTAGATGACTTTTTGCAATTTAAAGACATTTTCTCTTCTGAATCTGACAAGTCAGTGACAAGCCTTTCCGGATGGTATTTTGACAACTGCCTTTCCAAACATTAGTAGTAGTATCTTCGGGGACACCACAGGTGAGTGACTGAAAGGTGGAAACGGCCCCTCGGAAACACGTGGGCTCGGCGTCGGTCGCCGAGACAGTCTCAAAGCCGTGGTTTAAAGGTTTAACACCAGAAGCAGTTTTTCTATTTCATTCATTTTATCCACAAATGTTTGAATGATCGTAATAAAAATGATACAACTTTTTCTTTAATTTCAAGATTTTTTTTCTCTATCTACGATCATAAATCACCCATAGCGGGCAGGGCACGAAACATGAAGGAAATTACGGGGTAAAACAACGAAACTCTGATCGTGTGGCAGTAATAAACCATCTCCAAGTGCTTTGTAGGTGAAGAAATAAATTATTTACCATAAATGTTCGGCCAATATTTCTTCCGTGACGTTGCACGTTCGCGTCTCGTTGTAAACCGTAAATTTGTGATTTCGGTCTCCGTATACATTAAAAGTAAACGACGGAGGCTCTCGGCGGTGGGAATATTGCGGGACATAATAAAAGAAAAAAGCTGGCCGGAGACAATCTTTTATTCAGACTTTGGTAACACACCTGTGTAAAGGCATGACATGAGACAAGACCAAATTGAAAAGTTTTATTCACAAGATATTTAATTTGGAGTTGACAATAAATATCTTGTGTTGAAGACTTAATATGATATGTACAGATCTTATCTATCATCCATAGTCTGGCAACAAATTGCTCAACATCGCGCCGTTACATTTTCTGACGACGGAGGTGAAATATGCAAGAAGTACAACTCTTGGCTTAGATAAACAATGTCTCATAAATGAGATACAGGTATATCTAAAAATGAATGGCGCCAAATAACGACGATTTGGATCTCGCAATGGCACCGACCGCTACACTAATGACATGCACTATACTGTATACATCAACAAACATTGCCACATCATGTGACATTAAGTATGTACAGTACAGTTTACAAAAGTTCATTCACTGTATATGACAAAGATGGCACTATGGTATATATTTTGGGTGTGGTGCAGTTTGGAGCAATAGTTTAAATCAACCATTTTTGTCCCTATAGTACATTAATATTTTGAGGGGAGAGCAGTTGAAATATAGGTTCCACTACAAAAATCCAAAATGCTTCATACCAGAGCCATTACAGATAACTGAACTTGTTGGCCAACTCAAGGTCATTATTAAAAACCCTAATATTTCATTAAGCACCAAATAAAATACTACATATATGACAACTATAAACTAATATATAATACTGCATGTACAGGTATAACAAACAAACTAAACTAAACTAATAATAATACAGGCCGTCCCCAACTTACAACAGGGATAAGTTCCTGGACCTATAGTTTAGGTTAGGTTAAAGCCCATACAAAACAACAGTAATATACCATACATAACAAATAATGTAAATAAAGTGATGTTAAACAATGATGAAAATAATGACAGTTTAATTACAAGTTTTTGAGCCGAATGTATTGGGATCCCGTTCGTAAGTGCGGGTGACGGCGAGTCGGAGGGTGTAACTCGGGGACCGACTACGAGAAAATGCTCGCTGAAGATATCTTAGCTTAGTGTGCTAAATCGCCATCATCTGGCAGCTCGGCGAACTAGTACAGTACAAGCGCGGAAATTTTTTATAATTAATGCGATCACTTTCGGATGTTCACAGTTTTGGGATAAATGATGTTTGGATTTTTTAAGTGCAACCTGTATATAACATTACTGTACTGTATATATTTCTGAGGAAGTACAACTCATGAGGAGCCATAAACGTACTCTTGATGTTTGCAAAACCTAATTTTAGAATACAGCATCCCTATATATACAGTATATCCGAAACAAAAATTGAGAATGCCAAAGGAAATTACAATGTTATGAAATACATGGTGGATACTTGTTTAGTACAACTCACTAGCAGCAACAATATTGAAATAAAATATATACTGCACTGCGTAATTCCCCATCATTGCTAAGTGTTGCTTGAATGTGACCTCCAAAGTGTAAATAGTACACAGCCACATTTCATCAACAATTGACAAAAACATGAGCAGATTAGAGAGTAAAGCACCGCACAGAGCCAGGTCAGCAGAGCTTGACACAGTGATGGATGAGTGATTAATCAACATACATAAGAAGGAGTGCCTTTTTCTGCTCCTCTTTTGTGAGAAAAAGTAGAATACAAAATGTGTAATGGAGATTTAGCGGTGACAAAATCATACCTAAAAGCTTGTACTGTACTGAACCTCATAATAAAACACTCAATATTCAATATTTTCATGTATCTTTGCATTTATATGTGCACCTTTATATTTATTCCCCACAAATACCCTTTTAAAGCAAATGGACAACTTTTTAAATGGTATGATGATTCTTACTAATTAAAAATTCATCCACTTGAAATTGTAGGGCTAATTATATTGAAGACATTCTTAATATAAATCATTGTACCACAACAACAATCTGACGATACTCTGGATGCGATTGACAAGAGACCGGATGGTAACAGCAAAGTTCAACTCTCCGGATGACATCTCGCAGATAGTCGGATGTTGTGGAAGGCGCTGATCGCAAAGACGAACTTCTTCTGTTGACTCGGATAATATGTGAAACACCTGGAATAAGAAAATTTTTCAAAATAAGCATAATATATTTGTACATGTTCAAGGTATTCACTTCTAACTACAGGGGCAAACACAAACACTTTTGCTGGTTAGTGTAGGTAGAAAGAGGTAGATCACCACGAGGTCAGGTCTTATATAGCGGAGGTAGGCGTGGCTTAATAGTTGACCTCCGTCGTGTAAGGCGGCGCTGGTTGACCTAGACCACGAGGCATACGCTGGGGAATTCGCGGTGTCGGCGACAACAGCGTTTGTAGGGGAGGAATCCACTACAATACTCCCCTCTTCCCTCCAGGCGGTGTAGGAGACTTGTTGTCTGCAGGGTTGCATGGCACATGTGAGGCAGAACGGCGGTGCATGCCACATGTGAGACATAACGGCGAGGGCGTGGATGATCCGGCCGCTAGGGAAGACAACTGTCTAGAGCAGGGGTTCTCAACCAGGGGAGAATTTCCCCCCTCAGGTTTTCAGGGGGGGTGGGGGAAACTGATACTAATATGGAAAAAATAAAGGATTTTCAGTATCATATGCATATTATTTGGAATGCACTTTTTGAGGCAGACAATCTTGGAAAGGAGGGGGGAATGACATTCTGACATATGGTGAAAGGGGTGCATGGGGCAAACAAGGTTGAGAACCACTGGTCTAGAGTCTAGACACACGAGATCTGTGGGAGAAGAGAGGGAGAAAAAGGGTGTGTGGGGGTGATGAATGTTGTGCTTCTGTCGCTGCAGGGGCAGCGTCCTCATGGTCACTGGCTGGGATGACTGGGTCAGGGGCGACGTCAGGAGGAGGGTCTATGATAGGAGCAGGTTCTACAACAGCAGCAGGGAGTGCCTGAGGGAAAAAAAAAACGTGTGTGGGGGCGATGAATGCTGTGCTTCCCTTTCGGCAGGTACAGTCCTCAGATGCGCCTGCTGGGGTCGGTAGGACGTGGTGCTTGGGGCAGGAAGAGGAGCTGGTGTCTGCTTAAAGAAGCAGAGCTACTCTAGGGTGTCTAACCTGCGGTGTAGAGACAGTAGCTGTAGAGCCGATGAGAGCTGCCTCTGTGTGGATAAGCCAGTCTTCCATGTTGCTTGAAGACTGGAAGAGTGATCGGTTTCTCCTCCATCCTGTGTGAGTGCGAATCTCCGGGGGTCACCATTTATGGGGTTATGAGATATTGGTTCACACTCAGGATGGGATGGAGAAAGGAAACTCACAATGTGCTCTCTGTATACATATTGTATTGGATGTACAGTGCAGATTGGTGCTGTTAAGTGGCAGCGTGGTTACAAGCGTGATGTAGAGAGAGCTGATCCGTGAGGGTGCTCAGAGGAGGACCAACTTGTGGGTCGCCATGCTCGCCGGCGGGAGCGAGGGCCGCCAGGCAGGAGCGGAGGAGGTGGTGTTGCTTGCTGGTTGGTGTAGGTAGAAAGAGGTAGGTCACCACGAGGTCAGGTCTTATATAAAATAATATTAATATTAATAATTAACGGTTTATTGAAAAAGTTCTGCAGCCCGAAGGCTGAAAATATACATTGGACATAAATGACTTATTACATACATTGGTGGTTTAACAAAAGCCTTCATTAGAGAAAGGTAAAGGAACATACAGTGAACATTCAGATTAATGTAGGTGTTGAACAGCAAACACGTAGTGTAGTAACTCTCTCCCAGATGGTGTTAGGAGGGACCTGATGTGGTGTAGTAATTCCCTCACAGATGGTGTTATGAGGGGCCTCACGTGTAGTAATTCCCTCACAGATGGTGTTATGAGGGACCTCACGTGGTGTAGTAGTTCCCTCATAGATGGTGTTACGAGGGGCCTCACGTGGTGTAGTAACTCTCTCACAGATGGTGTTATGAGGGGCATCACGTGGTGTACGAATTCCCTCACAGATGGTGTTATGAGGGACTTGACGTGGTGTAGTAATTCCCTCACAGATGGTGTTATATGAGTGAGGTGTGGCCCCAGGCCTTCCTATCGTAGACGGATTAACACATCGCCGGTTGTTGGGTCTCACGGGCCGTTATCACTGGGTACCTGGGACCTCACTGTGTGAAGGTTAACTTGAATACGACATTTACTGTTGAGTTGTTCTCACTGACTCAAGCACTGTTCACCAATGTTCACCTCTGTTTAACACTGGTTCCATTCCTTTCCCAAATGAAATTGTAACTTCTGGCGAGAACCTGTTGATACTCCGGTGGGGAGAAGTGGTTCAGGGGAGGGGGTTGGTATGGGCCAACTTAACAGTTGACCTGGCTGCTCCGAGAGGAGCGCCAGGTACGTCTTGACCCTTCGGTGGTCAAGGATATAGCGGAGGTAGGCGTGGCTTAAGGTTGACCTCCGTCGTGTAAGGCGGCGCTGGTTGACCTAGACCACGAGGCATATGCTGGGGAATTCGCGGGGTCGGCTACTCGGCGACAAACAGCGTTTGTAGGGGAGGAGCCCACTACAATACAAACAAGACGGCATTCCCTACTCTGTCAACAACTGAGCCCTCAGGCGACATGTAGCAGCTTCCATATGTCGCCAGGCACATTATCTAAGCGTGTGGGACATAACAAATGCATTGCCACATGCTGCTGGCTAGGCTAAATAAGTAGTATATATAAATGGAATACATACATAATATATATACAACATACATAATAAGCATACACCCCCCTACCCCCACCCTATATGCTCATAGCAAAGTCTTGAGCGGACCTTTTCTTTTGGATCCGTTCTGAGCGTCCAGGGACTTGATCACTGGGGAGGACACAGGACTCAACACTGGTGACGGGGTCAGCAGAAGGCTTTGTTACGGGGCGGAGAAAACGGCGGTTCCTCCACCACACGCGACCACTGGGTAACCGAACCTGGTAGTCCCGTGACCTACCGAGACCCATGACTACGCCCACTTTGTCCCAACGTAGGGAGGTAAGGTCCTGAACACGGACTTGGGTGCCGACACTCAACTTGGGGAGAGAACAGGCGTGGTCGTATTAGCGGGCGACGACGTCACGAACGCGTTCGGCAGCAATCCTCTGTCTTAACCTGCCACTCCTTGGAGAAGGACTGAGGGAGAGCAGGGACACAAGAACGAAGGGGGCGTCCATACAAGACCTGGACAGGGGAGCATCCGGTGTAGCTGGGTTGTTGCGGAGTTCGAAGAAACCCCGGTCGAAGAACTCGCAGTCGATATTCCCAGAAGTGGCCACTTTGAGGATGAGGTGCTTCAGGGATTTGACAACAGCCTCGGCGTGGCCGTTGGACTGCAGGTAATAGGATGGTGACAACACCTGCCGGACTCCCCGTCGCTCGAGGAACGCAGCAAAGTCCCGGCTTGTGAACTGCAGCCCTCCGTCGGTGGAGGTGGGGGAGTGGAGGTGGGAGAGTGCAAGTAGGGGAGTGGAGGTAGGGGAGTAGAGGTAGGGGAGTGGAGGTAGGGGAGTGGAGGTAGGGGAGTGGAGGTACGGGAGTGGAGGAGGGTGAGAGGAGGAGGGTGAGTGGGAGGGGAGTGGGGGAGGTGGAGGTGGGGAGTGGAGGTGGGGAGGGAGTGGAGGGAGGAGGGGTGAGGGAGGTGTGAGGGGGGGAGGGAGGGGGGGGAGGAGGGGAGGGGAGAGGAGGGGAGGTGGAGGGGGAGGAGGAGGGGGAGGTGGGGGAGGGAGGTGGGAGAGTGGAGGTGGGAGGAGGAGGTGGGAGGGGCAGGTGAGGGGTGCAGGGGGGAGGGGGTGGAGGGGGGTGGTGGAGGGGAGGGGGTGAGGGGAGTGGGAGGGGGGTGGGGGGGGGGGGGGGTGGAGGGAGGAGGGAGGGAGGAGTGGAGGGGGGGGGGTGGAGGTGGGGTGGGGTGGAGGTGGGGTGGAGGGGGTGGGGAGGAGGTGGGGAGTGGGAGGTGGGGGGTGGAGGTGGGAGGAGTGGGGAGGGAGGTGGGGGAGGGAGGGGTGGAGGTGGGGAGGGAGGTGGGGGGAGGTGGGGGAGGAGGTGGGAGGGTGGTGGTGGGGAGGGTGGGGAGGGGAGGGGGGGTGGAGGTGGGGTGGAGGGGGGGGAGTGGAGGTGGGGGGGGTGGGGGGAGTGGGGGGGGGGTGGGGAGGAGGTGGAGGGGGTGGGGAGGAGGTGGGGGAGTAGGGGTGGGGAGGAGGTGGGGGGAGGTGGAGTGGAGGTGGGGGGTGGAGGTGGGGGGGAGTGGAGGTGGTGGGGGAGAGGTGGAGGAGTGGAGGTGGGGGGTGTGGTGGGGGAGTAGAGGGGAGGAGTGGAGGTGGGGGACCAAACGGGGTCACGGTACTTCGGACGGGAAGCACCTCATTCTCGAAGAGCGTTACGAGGGACAGACCATCTAGGTGTCGCATACACTCCCGGGTCCTTCTCGTACGGTATTTTGGTCTCCGTTAATGACGTTTCTTCGTCCGGTTGGGACACGTGATACGCCTCCTTACTGTTGGTATGACCTAGGTGCATCCTCCTACATTTAGTATTCACTTTTATCTTAAGAGCCATTCTTTTGACCTCTCCTGAACCTGACAGTCTGTTTGAGTCCTAATTTCCCTAAAGAACTCAGGTGTTGTCCCAAAATACTGGTACAGAGAAGTTAATATCGTATTGTCCCGTAGTACGATGATCACCACATAGTCATCCCATAATGCTTATTGTCATGATGAAGGTTGTACGACAAGGTTGAGAAAATATCACTTATTAAATCAGAAAATATTTGACATCTTCAGGGTTAATTTTATACTGAAGCAAACATAACTAAGGAATAAAGATGCTTTCATTATAGTACAGTAAACTCCCTCTAGCCCGGACTCGCTTAATCTAGATCCTCTTGAAAACCGGCCTGGGGTCCAGCACCGGACACAAGTATCCCCGACCAAAATCCAGATAGCACGGGGGAAAGTTGATGTAATCGGGGGTTCCAACTGTGGTGGCACAGAAGGGTCATTAGCAGTGACAACTGAAAAATCACACTTCTGATCCATTGATTAATATACAAT
Organism: Homarus americanus; assembly: GCF_018991925.1. Lineage (NCBI taxonomy): Eukaryota > Metazoa > Arthropoda > Malacostraca > Decapoda > Nephropidae > Homarus > Homarus americanus. The sequence goes on from NW_024712906.1 coordinate 13,977, forward strand.
AATCCACTTAAATAACAAACAACAATTTATCTATGACAATACTCATTGCAGAATCAGTAGCTGTGACGTGTAATATTTTGTTATTTGATCACCAACATAAAATATGTTACACTGAATTCACATAAAATTTCCGACTTTTTCCGGGTTTTCCAGCCACCGTTAAAATTGTTTGCCATTTCCAGACCAGTAGACACCCTGATCATCCAACAGCTGACTGAGTACAATTTAATCAATGCATCACAAAATGATTTCATGGATAGAATATTCTGCTGACAAACTTAAGTCATTTTCATTGAATTTTTAACAGACCACATGGACCAAGGTCTACCAGTGGATGTGTTGTACGGTCAGTCAAAAGGAACGAGTCTCTCATTGTCTGTCGTTTGATGCGGGTGTGCGGTTTCATTTTATTTGGGGTTGAATAAACTTTTTGACCATGGATGTATGTGGATTTCTCTAGGGCACTTGATAACGTCTCACATCCACTACAAGCTGGCCAAGTTCTCATGTTGAACAAATATTAGGAAATACTACTTTACACAGAGACTGGTAGACCTATGGAACAGTCTGCCAACACAAGCTGTGGAATCAAGAACAGTATTGGACTACAAAAAAAACCTAGACAAAATTATCAAGAACAATGCAGGGATCTTACATAACCCACTGGTCTCCATCCCTTGGCATAGCCACCTCTATTGGGTGGCCATTAGATAAATAAGGTAAAAACAGTCTCAAAGGAATACACATGTAAAAAAACACAAGTGTTACCGCCACAGTAAGATAAACTAGAAGAGACAGAAAGAGGGATAAACTAGGCGGGAGAGAACAGATATAGTGTTGACGACGAATTAGCCGAGGTGTTTCAATACGAAACGGATGGTCCTCGCCTCCGGGCTGCGATTGCCCTCGAGGGTAGTCCACCGATTTTTACGGGACAGACGACACGTCGGTTCGGACCACTAGACCCTAAGACGCGAGTGATCGTGAAGTATTAGAATCTGCCAAGAAACTCTAAATAACTTTAATAAGTATATTTATGTACTACAATTTGATCAGATTATACAAATTGTCTCTTATGTATCAACAGTTATAAAATGCTTGTTATATTTAAGATGTTAACAGGCTATGTACTGTATATTGATTGTATTATTCATACTATGCATCCCGAGATAACAGCATTTGTTATGAGAATTGTTCTTTGACAGGTTTTGACCGAATTATATGGTACGAGTCAACGTCGAGGGTTTATTTCTCCAGCGTCAAACCAATAATGCTCCTATGAGCGTTAACAGCAAGTACTGTACTGTATTAGAATCGGCTTATACACCTAATGAGAACATGTGAAATACCAGTTACTCACCTCCCACAGGTCAGCTGTGTTTCATCAGTTGTCATTGGTGCCGTCATAATATATGGGTCTGGACAGTGTGTATAGTTGAGTCTGTACTGGTCATACCGAGATGTGTTGCTGGTCCTTGAAGCTTCCTGGAAATGTAACCAATAACTATATAATACACAATGTCATGGTCACGTTGACTGCTGATCTATTTAACTAATGATTCTTATTAAACTCCACCCCCGCAAAACATGGGTGAGTCCGCGACCCCTAGAAGGAGCGTGTTTACCCCCGCGATCTCTCCCAGTAAGCCCCGCTTTTTGTGAAGACAGTTATCAATACGTTGTTTATTCCACTTTCTCCTGGGAAGCTCAATCTTGAATTAGTCTGTGTAAATCAACCCAAGTAATTCGCCAGACCTTTGTCAACTGAGGGTCATCTTTGAATGAGTAACAGTTAGTTTGTTTGTGATTATTGTCATTGCGTGAGTAGCGATCACTGGCAACTCAGGGGTAAATAAACTCAAGATGGCCTGGGAGAGCGTCCCCTGACGCTGCCCCGTTTGTCTCCAGGTATGTTCTGTGTTCCCTAGCCATTCAGTTAATCCAGTCAATTGTAGTGAATATCAGTGTTCACCAGTGTTCATGATTTAACAGTTGAATTGTCATTCACCCAGTGTAGAAGTAATATAACGTAAATACGTCTGTCGTCTAGACAAGAGAGTTTGTTGGTGTTGTCATGTTTCTCAGTCCCCTGACGCTGCCCCGTTTGTCTCCAGATCCCATTGTGATTCTTGAATCGCTCTACCGTCCAACAACGGCCTCGGATGTATTAGATGTCCAGCCGGGATCATATATGAGAAGATGGCACCGATGCGGCCTGATTAATGTGCCCCACGGCTTCATTGGGCCAGACCCGCCATGTGTCTGGCTACCCCACAATAACAAAGGCCGTGGGCCCTAGTGTTCTGCCCTGGGTTACTCCTGGGAAGTGAATGTCCAGAGAGTGGTGTAACATGTATGTGAGGGATAATTAGTTGGAAATAATTATCCCATGTTGGGTAGTGGACCCCTGCATATACTAGGGTCATTGTTTACGTATATGTTGAATAATCTACAAGAGTGCCATGTAATGTACCACCAGTAATGTTGTGAGTAAGAGTAAAGAAGAAGGAACTGAGTTTGCACTAAGCCCAGGAGGTGAACCGGGTAATTATATGATTAATACAATATATTTCCCCCATTGATTGCATATTAATAAACTTGTTTTTAGAGTACTGTAGGTGTATTCATTTCTCCCAAAGTATTTTACCTTTATTTCCATCCAAGTGACCTGATACCAAAATTACCATACTCACGTGCCTAGACCCTCGACCATGCTACCAAAAGAATGTCCAGGCTACCAAAAGAATGCCCAGGCTACCAAAAGAATGACCATGCTACCAAAAGAATGTCCATGCTACCAAAGAATAGGTGACGGAACTGAGTAAGAGTAAGAACTAAGAGAAGTAAGTAAGATGAGGGTGGTGTAGAAACAGAGGGAACCCACTCCCTCACATTGGTGGCAAGCCCAAGAACCCGCCCCCTCACAACAACACTGTAAAACTTATAATAATGGGTAAAGCCCACACACAACGCTTCCGTGACGCCTGCTGGACCACCACTCCACGACCCCCTGACGGAGACACGATGATCCTCCCAATGCTGGCCAGATATTTTGTAAATAATATTAATTATGTGTTAAAGGAACATCCTTCCTTCCTTAGGCTTTAGTAAGCCCCTTTATAATATTTATAGTGTATATACTTTTCACACTTGCCAGATGATTCTGGTGTCATTGTACAGGGGTACCTAGTGACAGCACTAGGATCCCGCTTCCTCTATCAAGGAATAAACAATTGAAATTGAATTGAATTGAATGGGTAAAGGTGAAGGAGACCGTTAGCACCAGAAAAAAAACAACTCATGGAATTGAACCAAAATTTTTGGAGATACTATTTGCATGATATTGAACACAAAAAATGGAAACAAGAATGAACAGGACCTAACGCAACCTGACCTAACCTAACCTTACCAAAGAAACTTACTTAACCTAATCTAATTTCAGTCGGGGGTTCTGCATATTATGCAAAAAAAAAATTAAATAAATAAATAAAAATAAATAAATAAACTTTCTTTGGTGGAAGCAACTTCCGGGGACGAGAGATTTGCCGGTGTCCAAACGACTTTCTCAAACACAGAAAAATCCCTTGTCCTCGGATTTCTTTTTTTTCGGTTACCGGGAAAAGTTTCCCAGAGACTAAACAACACAGACAGACACTAGCCCACATCCCAGAATGTTTCTGGGTGCTGGGGAAAGGTTTCCGGGAGTCTAAACTACCGGAGTCCGTATAAGCAGTTCTTCTTAAGTTAGAAATTCCATTTCTTTACTAGAATAATCCCGAATTGTTTATCTAAAAGCTTAGTTAAATAAATATAATTAAAAAACTACAAATCTTTGATACGGTGTTACAACGACGACGGGTATTTCCCAGTCACACTGAGCTGTGGGGGTTAGTGGGTCTCCTGTTACTGAACAGACATGATGCAATGTCAGGTGGAGGTAGGGTGGACGATGAGTGGTCTCAAAATACTGACCTTCTGATGCAATGTCAGGTCACCCACAGTTGGGTCTCATGACCTGACAATGTCTTGAATAAACACAAAAGCTAAGGTGCTCCAGTGTTTCCCACTTACTGAATGTATAGTACTGTATAAAACATCACCAATTCCCAACAAGTGGACAGGGCTCTGAGGTAGATGGAGAATGTGGGGTAAGATACTAAAAATAACACTAAACAAACCTTTGAAATCCTGACCTAACCTTCCTTAATCTATAGAAAGATTAAAAATCACTTTCAAGTTCATAGATCCCCTCCCCACCTGAACACGGAAAACTTCAACACATTAAACAACAATAAGGTGCTGTACGTGCTTTATAGTTTTAGGATTTTTATAGGTTAGGTCAGGTCAGGTTTTCAAAGGTTCGTTTATTGTTCTTTTTAGTATTTTACTCCACATTTTCCCTCTCTTTCAAACCCTTCTCCACTTTGAGCAACTACCGTAATATTATTGGTACTTTTATCGGCTAAAATACTCGAAAAATATAATACTGTACTCACAATACATTGTCAATCCAAATAAGTGATTAACAACATACTGAGCTGTGCTATAGAATTTGAATATGAAAATTGCAACTACTGAATTTATATGCTATTTAATATTAATTTTTGATTCACATTACTCTCCAAGATTACGCACAGAATCAACAGGACTGAATTACATTTCCCCAAAGTACTGTATAAAGGAGCCCAATCATCTGTGTCTTCTCCCTTCATATTTCCCTGGATGACGATAATCTCGGTTCTGCGATTATTCAGTACAAGTTTTCTCCAAGCCATCCGAATCTTAATACGTATCAGACATTAAAGATTTCATTATCATCGGCATAGAAAATAGGCAACACCCCGAGCATCTACGGACATCCGGCAGAGATGCAAGACTACTGGTGTAGACTGTAAACACAAGTGGTCCCAAAACTGATGTCTGTGGGACTCCAATTTGCAAAGGGACAGGATCTGCAATGGTTCCACCAATCATCACACACTGAGATCTCTCTAACAAATAGGACTCAAGCAATGAATTATATGACCTCACACAATGTACCCAGAGGGCGACCTCACTTTACCTGGTGACATCACGAGATCTGAGGTTGACAAGTTCCACAACAATTTAAATGAGTTACTTAATACACAAAGGCAGAACATACTATACAAAAAACACAGATAGATAATTATTTAAAGAATATTATTGGACAAAGAACGGCTGAAGTTTGCCTCCGAGATTATTATAAGGAATTGGCCAGTAGGGTTAAGACTGAGATAAGAAAAGCAAAGCACTGAAGGTATCAAGGGAGGCAAAGTCAAACCCAAGAGATTCTTCCAAATGTATCACACTAAAACACGTGACAATATTGGACCAATACAGTCAGATACTGGCAGGCTAACGGCAGGGAACCGAGCAATAATCTGAAGATATTTTTCAACAGTTTTCGTCATCGAAACTTTAAACATGATACCCGAGGCACCGACTATATACAGAAATAGCGAAGAAAGTAGATCAAGCAAGATAGGAGTGACTAGTAACTATGTTAGTAAACAAACAGACAAGTTAAACCTAAGAAGTCGGCAGTTCCCGATGAGATATTTGCCAGAGTATTAAAGGAATGTAAGCAAGAACTTAGTATACCCAGTCCTAGCTTAATGTTGCCCCACACAATGCTGTTTCGTTATAACGTTCCTACTCTTTAGATACCCACGATTCCGACCAATTCAGTATAACGTTGTCACCCAACACGGGCTACTTTATATGGCGCGCCATCCTCTCTCACCTCGGTGTGCTACGCTCTCTTGCGGAGCATCACAGCGTCCCCAAGTGTTTTCTCCCCAGTCATTGTTAAGCTTCCACAGCGTACGTGTGTGCTTAAGTACCCTAAAGCTCAGTACTTGGACCATTCATTTTTATGATATACTGTATGTTGGACTCAAAGACCAAAAATGACCACAATGCATTGTGGATGTTTTCAAAAGAACCAGAAATCGAAATTTTGCCTCTTGGGTTTTGCCCAATAAATACAACCTAACCTAACCTTGCCTAACCTGTAGTAAAAAAAAAAATTCTTTATTTTCGGCATATAACTACAGTGCCAGTAGTGATTATCTCCCCCAAAACACATCTCTATAGCGATATCAACGATGGTGAGTATACATAGAGTACAGTTGGGTCTGCATTTACGCGGTCAATTGAACCCGTGGAGGCCCGCGAGAAACGCGTAAATGAAATAATGGAACATAGGGAATTAATTAAAATAGAGACTGGGCCAACCCCCAAACTCCACTTTTTGCGACACAATACGTACGTTGTAGTAAAAATAGTATCTTAACTTTATGATGGTATGCACACACATAATACAGAAAAGAAATATCAATAATATTAGGTTTTTTAACACTTACGTTAGTAGAAAAGATGGCTGGGCACACGGGCATGGGGGGTTGGTTCCGAGGCAGACGGCAGATCATTGGCCCTCACCTGTATCACTATCCACCACACAGGCTTGCAGGGCCTCTTTGTCAAACCCCTCAAAGTCCATATCCTCACTATCACTATCCCTGACTTGGGCCGACTGTGGTGGGCAAAGAACTCGGTAATGCTTCGACGACTGGACGACCTCGTGCGCACCCTGCCCGCGCCGCTTCCCGCGTAAATGACCAAATTTACCGCGTAATTAAAGAATTTCATTCTGGCAAGGCACCGAGTAAACGACCAAACGCGTAAACCAAACCAGCGTAAATCCAGACTCGACTGTATTTATGTCGTGGTCACATTGACTGTTAGTCTGTTTTAACACTAATGATTCTTATTAAACTCTACGACCACAAAACACGAGTGGGTTAGCCGTCCCCGAGAAGACGTGTTTTTCGCCGTCGACGCTTCGACTCGCGATCCCTCCCGGTAAGTCCCGCCTTCGAACGCAGTCGTCAATACGTTTTTCCCAATCTCTCCTGACAAGCTCAATCTTCATTAGTCTGTCTAAATCAACTTTAGTAATTCGCCAGACCTTTGTCACCTGAGGGTCATACTTGAATGCGTAACAGTCGAGTTGTTGCGTGAGTAGCGATCGCTGGCAACTCGGGGGTATATAACCACGGGGGAGAGGGAGAGAGCGTCCCGTGACGTCCTCTCCCGTTTGTTCCCGGGTATGTAGCGGTGTTTTATAGCCATTCAGTTTGATTCAGTCAATTGTAGTGAATATCAGTGTTCATGCTTTAACAGTGGAATTGTCATTCACCCAGTGTAAAAAGTAATATAAAGTAAATGTCGTCTGACGTTGCGAGACGAAAGATTTGTTTTGTGTTGTCGTCGTGCTTCCCGGTCCCGTGACGTCCTCTCCCGTTTGTTCCCAGATTCCAGGGTGGGCTTATTTGAACACCCCATCGGCTGCTGAGCCGGTGGGTAACCAGCAGGGATCAATATATGCATCGATCGGTGATTCGACATGATTAACTTACTACAGATCAACATCGCGGGGCTGGACCCCAGACGCTCACCACGTGTCGACCACAACAGTAGTTGTCAGTTGTTAGAGGCGCCGGTGCTATACCCTGGGACATGCTTTGGAGTTATGGTCCACAATGTGGTTGTATGTGTTTGCTAATAATTATCCCATGTAGGGTAATGGACCCATGTATTTGCTGGTTTCAGTATTAACATGTTGTGTGTTTTGAGTGCATCTCATATGCCCTACCAACAGTTAGTGTGAAATACCATATGTAAGTTGGCCATGTATGTAATGAAATGTATCACCAGTAATGTGGGTGAAGTAAGTACCTACTGGGATTGGCAGTTAAGAGGAGCCAAGGAGTTGTCATGTGTCTATATGTAATGTGAGTAAAGTCAAGGAATTGATCCTTGTAACGTAATGTAACACCAGTAAGGTTGTGTGCAGTAAGAGTGTAGGATCTGAGTAACTTGCAGAGGAGTACAAATAAGAAAATAAGTAAATAAGAAATACAGAGTCTGCAATGAGCCCAGGAGTGAGCCTGGTATTTATATGTTAATGATATATTTTTCCCCACTTTGATTCAATATTAATAAACTTGTTCTTTGAGTATTTTAGGAGTATTCATTTCTCCCACAGCAGTTACCTTTATTTCCGTCCAAGTGACATGATACCAGAATTACAATACCCATGTGCCTAGACCCTCGTCCATGCTACCAAAAAGAACTGAGGTTATGTAGTAACCATGAATTGAAGTAAGTAAAAACAACACTTGAAAGAACTGAGACAAGAAAAGTATGAGTAAGATAAGGGTGGCAGAGTAAGAGAGAGAAACTGCCGCTCTTACAGTGATGACAGTATGTTCAGCCACCCTTACATTTATATTGGATAATCACATATATTTGAGCTGTATTCAAGACTTGCAATAATTTTAGCAACAAAACCTCCCAGATTACCTAGTTGTGATGGGTACCTAGTTTATAGAAGAGGATATGAATGAAAGATTATGAATACTATCTTAACGCCGCAGCAGAAGAGAAAATGAAAGTACTGCATTGTAGTCGCAGGCCAATGTGCTGTCTACACTCCCTAACGCTCCATCAAACAACTTTATCTCTTCTATTAACCGATCAGGTAAATCCGATAGCAGCTCTTATCTACATAAAAGATAATATATCAAAGAATAATAGAATAATATTCGTATTATTTGCTTGGATATTTTGCCTTAATAGTTTTTCATACCTAACAGTTGATTTACGTCAATTTTAGTTTACCTTGTAAGAATGAATAATCGGCAGTTTTGTTAATTATTACTTTGTATCATTTCTTTTCGGGTTAATACTAATCTAATTGCACTGTGATGATGGATTTGTATATATTGGAATTGAAATATAAGAAAATATTCACTACAGCTGCGAGTTACTTTGCTCACATAAGTATCCCAAAGTCTGACAGGTAAAGGGTCCACACTTACCCCCCCCCCAAGTAGTTTTAGATTATCAATTTATATCACCTGTTTAATTAGTAATTTATATATATGGTGAATTAGTCAAATTTATATTAACTATGAACTGTTAAGTTGGCAGGAAAAGTATATTATATGCAATAATACTTGGAGAGTTGTATAATGGAATAAATGTTCCTCACCACAATCCTTCTCTCAGTGGCACCATTACAATCACTCCCTCAGTAGCACCATTACAATCATTCAGTAGCACCATTGCAATCACTCCCTCAGTAACACCACCACAATCACTTCCTCAGTAGCACCACTGTAATCACTTCCTCAGGAGCACCATAATCATTTTCCCAGTAGCACCACCACAAACACTTTTCTGACAGTACCACCGCAATCACTTTTCCTGTAGCACCACCACAATCATTTTCTCGTTAGCACCACCACAATCATTTCCAAGTAGCACCACCACAATCACTTTCCCAGGAGCACCACCACAATAACTTTTCCGGCAGTACCACAGTCACTTTCCTGATACCACCACCCTTGTTTGACTAACCTTAAACACACAACATTGGTAAGACAAGATTCACCTCTCTCTCCTCTCGCCCTTCGTCCACCTCAAGCCACTAAACATAAGAACAAAAGAACATAAGAATGGTGGAAACTGCAGCGGGCCTATTGGCCCATACTGGGCAGTCCCGTTTACACCCAACCCCTATTGCACATAAGTATAAGCATCCAACCTATGTTTGAAGCTTTCCAGCGTATTCGAGTTAATGTTGATATTTGGTAACTTATTCCATTCATCCACTACTCTGCTTCCAAACCAGTGTTTACCTATTTCGCGCCTAAATCTAAATTTGTCTAATTTAAAACCATTGTCACGAGTTCGCTCCTGGTTGGATAGTTTGAGTACCTTTGTAATGTCCCCTTTGTTTAGCCCTGACTTCCATTTATACACCTCTATCAGGTCGCCCCTCGCTCTATGTCTCTCGAGGGAGTGCAAATAAGATGCTTTAACCTGTCTCTATACTCAAGGTTCCTAATGCCCGGGATTAGTCTTGTCCTTCTCCTCTGAATTCTTTCCAAGGATTCTATATCCACTCTGTAATACAGTGACCAGAACTGAACTGCATAATCCAGGTGTGGTCTCACAAGTGCAAGATACAGTTTTAGGATGACCCCCCCGCTAGTCTTGTAACTAACACACCTTTGTGTATGAACCCAAGTACTTTATTAGCTTTGTTACGAGGAAAAACACATTGTTTACTTGGCTTAAGGTTCCTACTTATCATTACTCCTAAATCTCTCTCGCAGTCGGATTTCTCAATGGCATCTTTGTTCATCTGGTAACTGGTTTCCCTTTTTACCTCTCCTATACTGAGTACTTTACATTTGTCCACGTTGAATTTCATCTGCCATTTTTCAGACCATTCGAAAAATTTGTTTAGATCTTCTTGTAGTTTTGCAGAGTCCTCGTCAGATTTAATAACACGTCCTATTTTAGTGTCATCAGCAAATTTCCTTATGTTGCTGTCTATGCCGATATCTATGTCGTTTATGTATATAATAAATAATAATGGTCCAAGTACTGAGCCTTGGGGAACTCCACTAGTGACGTTGCTCCAATGGGATTTAGTGCCGTTAATGCTCACTTGCTGTTTCCTGTCCTGTAACCACGCCCTAACCCATTTAAGGATATTACCTTTGATGCCATGTGCTTCTACCTTTCTAATTAGTCTTTCGTGGGGGACTCTGTCGAAGGCTTTGCTAAAGTCGAGATATACCACATCATAATTGTGCCCCTCGTCCACCGATTCGAAAACTGATGAAAAGATTGTTAATAGATTAGTTAGACAAGAATGCCCGCTTGTGAAGCCATGCTGGGAATCGTTGATCAATCGGTGCTTCTCCAGGTGATTTCGAATGGAGTTTGAAATGATTGCTTCCAGTAATTTGCCTACTATTGATGGTAGACTGATTGGGCGGTTGTTAGAGGATAGTGATCTATCCCCCTTCTTGAAAATCGGTATTACATTCGCTATCCTCCAGGATTCTGGTACTACACCTGTTTTTAAGGACATGTTAAACAACTTTGCTAAGGGCATACTAAGCTCTCCCGTACATTCCTTTAATACTCTGGCAAATATCTCATCGGGACCAGGTGACTTATTAGGCTTTGGTTTGTCTATTTGCTTACTAACATCGTTACTAGTCACTATTATCTCGCTTAATTTGTTTTCTTCACTATCTCTGAATAGAGTCGGTGCCTCCGGTATCATGTTTAAATTTTCGGTGGTGAAAACTGTTGAAAAATATTTATTCGGATTATTGCTCATTTCTCCGTCGTTATCGGTTAGCTCGCCGGTATTGGTCCAATCTTTTCTCGTGTTTTAGTTTGATACATTTGGTAGAATCATTTGGGGTTTGTCTTCGCCTCCCTTGCTATCCTTTCCTCATTATTCCTCTCAGCTTTCCTTATCTCGGCTTTAACCCTACTCGCCAATACCTTATAATAATCCCGGAGGTAAATTTCACCACGATTTATCCTTCTACCTATAGCCTTCCTTTGGCCAATGATGTTCTTTAAATAATTATTAATCTATTTAGGGTCATTGTTGTCTGATCTGAGTTTTTTATATGGTATGTTCTGCCTTTGTGCATTAAGTAACTCGTTATTTAAATTGTTGTGGAACTCGGCAATCTCAGATCTCGTTATCAGGTCGGTCTCAACCGTCGGGTCTCCTGGTACGGTGAGGTCGCCCTCTGTGGGTGCATCGAGTGAGGTCACCTCATGTGAGGTCATGTAGCTCACCCCCCAAGCACGACACCCCCTCCCTCAGCTGCCTCTTCAAACTGTCAAAGTTTGCCCTTCTGAAATCTGGGACTTTAGTGGAATTTTCCTTACGTCTGCCCTGAAAATCTAACTGGAATCTAATTTCTTTGTGATCGCTGTTTGCAAGTTCGTTCCCTACCTCGACATTACTAATGAGGTTTTCTCTGTTCGACAGAACTAAATCGAGTATATTATTACCCCGGGTGGGTTCGGTTATATGTTGACTTAGGAAACAGTCCTGGATCGTTTCGAGAAAATCCTCTGATTCCGAGTTACCCGTAAAGTCGGTCCAATCTATTTGGCCAAGGTTAAAGTCGCCCAATATACAGACTTTGTTGTGCATGGAAGCCCTGCGCATTTCATCCCAGATATGTCGCTCATTAACTCTATCACGATTGGGAGGTCTATATATTACTCATGTGATTAATTTTTCCCTACCGTCGATTAATTTTATCCAAAACGTTTCTCTATTCCGCTCAGTTTTCATTTCCTTATTTATTTCACACTTCGTCCAAATGATTAACTTTGATGCAAACTTCATCGTATATAAAAAAGTTATATACATTTATGGTCAATTAAGTCATTTATTAATATAAAAATAGAACAAAAAATAAATAAATTTAGAAATTTACGTAAAAAAATAAATATAAAGAATTATTCAAGTTTAAATGTCTCAGGGAATTCGGACACAGCGGTGCTTAAACAGGGGAGCCAACTGCACCGATCTGTCGACTCAACGTGGCTGCCGACATTACCCATAAACAATACACAATTAAAACCCATCAACCAGCAGCTGCACACCCTGACCAGCAGAATCTGGCAAAAGATAGAACGATCAGAGCAAGAACTCCTTTTAAGACTCCCACCAGATAACGACAACAACCATACGTGGTTCCTAGATGCAGTACAGGACAATTTTTGGAAACGACTAATTACAGAACCTACTACAGGTGACAATATATTAGACCTAGTATTAACAAATAAAGAAAATATTATCAGAGATATCACAGCAGGGGAAGAACTAGGTAACAGTGATCACAGAGAAATCAGGTTCACCCTAAATTGGGAAACGAAAAACAATGACAATATGGTCAGAGTCCCAAACTTTCGGTTGGCGGATTATCAGGGGTTAAGAAGGTACCTAGGTGAGGTCACCTGAGAACAGTCACGTCAGTCCCCAGTAGGAAGGGGTGAGGTCATAAATGACACAACAATTGATCATGACTATAATATAATCACTAGTATACTACATAAAGCACAAGAACAAAATATACCATACAGAAAAAATTAGGTCAAATAAGAATGAGCCAAGGTGGATGACCAGAAAACTTAAACATGACATAGGAATAAAGAAAGGAATATATAAGAAATTAAAGGGAGGGGAGGAGCAGCTCAGAAATAGGTATAATGAACTATCTAAGAATGTTAAGAAAAATGTAAGGAAAGCAGAGAGAGACTATGAAATCAAAATAGCAAGAGAATCCAAGGCGAATCCCAAGGGATTTTTCCAGGTATACAGAACAAAGGTCAAGGACAAAGTTGGGCCTTAAAAGTCAGGGAGGGGAGAAGTGATAAATGGCAGTGCAGAAATAAGCAAGGCATTGAACAGCTACTACTTATCAGTTTTCACAGAAGAAATTCGCGAGGAAATTCCAGAGGTGGAACTGATAATTAGGGGAAAGGAAGAAGAGAAATTAATGAATATCATTATCGGAAAAGAGGATGTTCTTAAGAGGATAAATAAACTAAAGAAGACAAAATCCCCAGGGCCGGATGAAATTTTCCTTCGAGTCTTGAAAGAGTGTAGGGAACATTAGCGGACCCCTCGTAAATTTGTTTACAAAATCATTAGACACGGGAGTTGTGCCAGACTTGTGGAAACGGGCAAATGTAGTACCCATATTCAAAAAGGGAGACAGAGCATGAGCGTCAAATTACCGGCCGATCAGTTTGACGTCAGTAGTGGGGAAATTTCTTGAATCAATTATAGCAGATAGCATCTGATCGCATTTAGAGAAAAGCAAATGAATCTACGACTCTCAACATGGGTTTACAAAGGGAAAATCTTGTCTAACAAATCTGCTGACGTTTTTTAGGAAAGTCTTCGAGGTAGTAGACAATGACGAAAATTACGATGTTATTTACTTACCGTAGACTTTAGCAAAGCATTTGACAGAGTACCGCATCAGAGGCTTCTGAGAAAAATTAAGGCTCATGGTATCGAGGGGAAAGTTTTAAATTGGATAAAATCATGGCTCACCGATAGAACGCAGAGGGTCAGCGTAGATGGTGTTAAATCTGAGTGGGGCCGTGTAACCAGTGGGGTTCCCCAGGGGTCAGTACTAGGCCCACTCTTGTTCATAATCTACATAAACGATCTAGATACTGGGATCAGCAGTGACATAAGCAAGTTTGAGGGATGACACCAAAATAGGGCGGCAGATTAATTCAGGGCAGGATGCAAATGCATTACAGGAGGATCTAAATAAACTGCAGGGGTGGTCTGAAAAATGGCAAATGAAATTCAACACCAGCAAGTGCAGCGTACTTAATATTGGAAGAACAAATACTGTCAATGTATACAGCCTTAACAACATCAACCTAGAGAAGTCGATTTGTGAAAGAGACCTAGGGGTACTTGTAAGCCCGGACCTAAGGCCTAGAAAGCAGTGCGTTAATGTTCGAAATAAGGCAAACAGAGTATTGGGTTTTATATCTAGAAGTGTAAATAATAAGAGTGCAGAGGTCTTATTGCAACGATATCTTGCGCTAGTCAGGCCGCACCTCGATTATGCGGTTCAGTTCTGGTGCCCTTATTAGAGAATGGATATCAATTCACTAGAGTCGGTGCAGCGAAGAATCACGAAAATGATTCCGGGACTTAGAAACCTTCCATATCAGGATAGGTTAAAGTAACTAAACTTGCATTCCCTAGAAAGACGAAGAGTGCGGGGAGAAATGATAGAAGTATTTAAGTGGGTGAAAGGAATCAATAAAGGGGATATAGATAAAGTTCTTATAATATCCGAGCAGGATAGGACTCGAAGCAACGGATTTAAGTTGGATAAGTTTAGGTTTAGGAGGGAGATAGGAAGGAACTGGTTCACAAATAGGGTGGTGGACGAGTGGAACAAGCTTAGCAACTTTGTAGTAAGTGCTGGAACGCTGAAAAGTTTCAAAAGGAGAATGGATAGATTCATGGATGATAGAGTGGTAGTAACTCTCGACAGGAGCTGCCATGCACACCTATTGCAGACTCCTTATTTTCTTATGTTCCCAAAAAATTACCAAATCTCAAAAGGTCCATTACCACCCCCGATCTACACAGCCAGGCAATGGACAACCTTCTTAAACTAGCACCCGTCACTAGGGTCGGCGGAATATAAAATAAGGCCCTTAAAACACCCATATATGAGACAGGGTAGGATGTCTAGTGCCTGTACCGACAGACAATAACTAACCCATGACACAACCCTAACACACTATTAGCTTAGCTAGGAGGTCAGCCCGCCCTCTCTTACCTCCTCCTAAATTTCTTCAATTTCTGAACTATAACTTCCTTCCCCCACCCCTCCTTTCTCTCTCTAAAAAAAAGGCAGACTCCAGGACACAAACAAACACCGGCAGTGCCCCCCCCCCTCCAACACCGGTAATACCCTCCCTTCCTACGCCAAACACACACACAAAAGTTCACCCAACCAAAACTTATTTAATTTCGCACTCTTTTGACTCACGGAACCCAACCTTTCCCTTTTATTTTATTCGTCACTCTACTTCTCAGAGGCCAGACGCCATCACTATAACAAGTTTCCCCGCGGCGACAGTGAAGCCTCACCTGGTACTCGTGAACATCGGCTCGAAAACTGCCGACAACACTGCAAATGGCTGCCGTGACAACACTGCAAATGGCTGCCGTGACAACACTGCAAATGGCTGCCGTGACAACACTACAAATGGCTGCCGTGACAACACTGCAAATGGCTGCCGTGACAACACTACAAATGGCTGCCGTGACAATGGCTGCCGTGACAACACTGACAACGGCTGCCGTGACAACAAATGGCTGCCGTGACAACACTGCAAATGGCTGCCGTACAAATGGCTGCCACAACACTGCAAATGGCTGCCGTGACAACACTACAAATGGCTGCCGTGACAACACTACAAATGGCTGCCGTGACAACACTGCAAATGGCTGCCGTGACAACACTGCAAATGGCTGCCGTGACAACACTACAAATGGCTGCCGTGACAACACTGCAAATGGCTGCCGTGACAACACTACAAATGGCTGCCGTGACAACACTGCAAATGGCTGCCGTGACAACACTACAAATGGCTGCCGTGACAAATGGCACAGGCAAATGCAAATGGCTGCCGTGACAACACTACAAATGGCTGCCGTGACAACACTGCAAATGGCTGCCCGGACGTGACAACACTGGCAAATGGCTGCCGTGACAACACTGCAAATGGCTGCCGTGACAACACTGCAAATGGGCTGCCGACAACACTGCAAATGGCTGCCGTGACAACACTGCAAATGGCTGCCGTGATCTTCAAACACTTTTACCCCCTCTTTACCTTGATAATATCTCCCCCCCCCCCCTGTATTATGTGCTAATAATCTTTCTTTTTCCTTCTCTCCATCGCCCTCTAACTCATTTTATCCGTAGCCCATAATTCTCGCCAACATCTAATAAATCATTCCACCATCATTTCGCCTGCCATTAATAAACAATAAATTGCTTACCGTATCCTCCGCTTGGTGAGGTGTTGCGCCATCCGAGTAATGCTTCTCTTCCGCTATGGTTAACCTTGACGCACACACAAAAGTCTTCTAAGGTATGGGTGGAGACGAGAATGAGAGCACCAAGTCCGCACTACCGTCTCACTGTACTGCTGGTGACGGACTAACCATATAAACTGGTTGTCATGATCGAAATTAATAACCCTCGAGTCGACGCAGACCGAAACAGCCCCGAACCACAAGGATCGAACCAACGACCCAAGGTAGGCGTGGAGGACGCCAAGCTCACATTGACAAAAATATGTTATTTTAATAAGTTAGCTTATCATTATGTTCTAATTATTAACTATGGGGATGTCATGTATCGTTGAGGTTAGCAACATACTAGACAAGTAATCAGTCATTTTATTATACGCATATAGAGCAAAAACGTGTATTTATAAGTCCTGTGTTAATATTTACGTTAAAATCTTTAATAACTATAATTAGTAGGTATATTTGTCATGGCGCCCAATAACATGAAAACAAATAGTGTGCAGTAAAAGGTAAAGTTCTGTAGAAGTTTTCACACAAAATGGTCGAGAGCTGGACGTCTCCCAAATGCTAAAAATGGTGATAAATCCTCGAGTTATACACAATATTTTAGTATCATGTATTATGTGAAATATCAACCTATAATGCACAAGACTCAGGATAATATAATACAGTGTCACGATCTTTTGATACATCGAATAATACAGCGACACGAAGCCATATTTACGCTTCCACGCTGGTGGCGACATCTTCCGGGAGAAAATTTACTAATTAAATTTCACCACGATGATGAACCTTCCATAGTTATTATTATCATCATCAACCCTAGTGCTTTAACCTGAATTAATTGTGACTGGGCAAGACAAGTAGATCCAGAAAGGTAACTTATTAAACTAAGAAAAATATCAGTCCTTGGTCTACCGGAACTACTCCAAGGTGGACGGTAATTACCGAATCGTCCAAATGATTGTTAACTACTTGCCACTCATTACTGCTATCAGGGTTTCGACTCTCGCTTGTGTTTAATGTAAGAATAATGTTGGTTGTCCTATGTAACACTAGAGAACGTGGCGGTCATTACTCCAA
Source organism: Homarus americanus (assembly GCF_018991925.1). Taxonomy (NCBI): domain Eukaryota; kingdom Metazoa; phylum Arthropoda; class Malacostraca; order Decapoda; family Nephropidae; genus Homarus; species Homarus americanus. The sequence continues at coordinate 31,573 of NW_024712906.1, forward strand.
GTGCTCCAGTTTCCCCTGTTCTAACACTCGCCTCATGACGATAAAGATAGCGAGAGACGAGACCACAGACGGGAGAAGTTTCTGTGCCCCTGAATTCACCCTACATAAATATAGGAGAGAAATAAACACGACAGATATGAAGGGGACGATCTCTCGCTCTTTCTCTGCCAATAGTGGTATCACACATACAAGTAGTTCTGTTCTTTCACCTACTCTCTTCCTTCTTGTTATCAATGATTTATTTCACACTACGACTAATTCTATCCATTCTTACGCTGATGATTCAAATCTTCACTCTTCTTCTGTTTCTAGAGCTGATGTCGTTTCATCTATCAATGCGGATCTGTGAACCATTTCCGAATGGGGAGGTAGAAACTTGGTTAAATTCAATAGTAATAAAACACAGTATTTACCAATTACGCTTTCCAAATTAGATGATCTTCCACCAACCATATTTCAGGACACAATCATTCTGCCAAATTCTAAAATAGATAAACTAGGCCTCACCATTTCTTCTAATATGTCATGGAAGCCACACATCTTCAACATTGATAAAGCTGCCTCCCGAAATCTGGGAATACTGTACAGACGCCGTAGCTACTTCACTACTGAGCAGTTGCTTCAAATATATAAAGGATTTTATTTGTCCTAACGGTCATCTTCGTCATGAACTGTGGTCTGTGTGAAAAAAAAATGACATAAGATTAGTAAATAGTATGTTTACCTCTGGCTGATTGTCTCTATCTATCATAAGTTTCTCTACCTATCTATTAGAAGTGGGGTCTATTAGAACAGGGAACTGTGTGTGTGTGAGATGTGTTAAATGGTGGGTGTTTACGGCTCATTAGATGACTCGTGAATGACTTCTTTTTCTTAACTTTACTCTATTACGTGTTAGCATCCAGAGCATAAGCTGAGGGAGAAGAATTCCTTGTTTATGAATGTTGTATTCCTGTGAAATTGACCTGTCGCCACTGTTACCACACTACCAGGTCAATCTCCACCTTCAGGAACACAGTTACTTCACTCCCGAGCAATTGCTTCGGATTTAAGGGGATTTCATTCGTCCTAACTTGGAGTACTGCTTTCATATCTGGGGTGGTTCTTCTTCTGTCCGACTGTTAAATAGGGTGGCATCAAATGCATTTTTTCTTATTAACTTTCCTCCTTTAGTCAATAATCTATCTTCCCTTTCTCTTCGCCGCAATGTTGCGTCACTCCCTCTTGTACAGGTACTTTACGAGAATTGTTCGGTGGATTTGGCATTGTGTACCGCCGGCAAGGCCGTGGGCTCGTAACACTCGTCTTGCCCGTGGATGTCGGTCACACTGGAATAACCCGTTATAGTATATCCATCTTTCCTCACACCGCCAAATTGTGGAATGCTTTGCCTTCTGTTTCCATCCTCTTACAATGTCTCACTTCTAAAAGCTGGTTTTCCGGTATCTTCGTGGTGTAGATTAACATACTCTTTTTCTCCATTTTTTTTATTTACTCTTATTTTTTCGCCCCCAAGCCCCGTCGTGGATATTCGCCATAAAAGAAAACTTGTGAAACAGTCTACCAGCACAATAAACAACAATGGAGGGATCCTACACAGGCCACTGACCTTGTTCAACGGGCATGACGACCTTGAATGGGTGGCCATTAAGTAAACAGAGTAAATTAAATAAGGATTCCGTACATATTAGATATTATTAATTAAATTGTTTTCCACGTAATGTTGTCTTTTTATTGCATATAAAAAAATACGTGATTTGTACGTTATGATTGGACATCCCAGCTTATTTCACCTAAATATTAGACACCCTAGCTGGACCTGGAGATACTCACGTTGAAGATCAAGGGGTGGCTCATCAGCACCCACCAGTAGACTTGAGATTGGCGAGGACCTGAAGGCACCAGTCACACCCCAGCATGATGAATATTGCTCAGTGTATTGATTCAGGTGAGACCATCGAGAGGGGAGGGTCAAATTACCGATCCCCCCCCCCCCCAATACCGTTGTCTACACTATACATAATGTAAGTTTGTGTGTGCGCATGTGTGTAAATAAATAATTTTTATTAACTGGGTTATACAACATAGGTTATGTAATGGCACATTCCCTTTATTCTTTGGTAAAAATACATATACTGTGTATATATACATATATGTATATAAATTACCATTTAAAGACACTGAAACATGCAAGAATTTGGTCCTCTTACGAGTTCTGTCCTGTCATTCTTATGAGATTATGATTACAGTAATTTACTCAACTTTAACTGTATAAAGTGCAAGGTCATAATTTACAATTACCAATATCATTACAGTATCTTGTTACATAAAAACTATTGTATTTTTTATGATTTGTGTCTAAGACAGTACAGTATTTAGCTCCCTTTATGGCCGGACAGTACACTACAGTACATCACCCATCTTACCCATGAGCTCAAAAACTTATACTGTACAGTACAATGATTAGGTACAGCTTTCAGTTTCCTCAGATTGTACAAAATAATCAATCTAGTATACAGTAACCAGTATGTAAAGTCTGATATATCATAACATATCCAGTATATATATATATATATATATATATATATATATATATATATATATATATATATATATATATATATATATATATATATATATATATATATATATATATATATATATATATATATATATAACCTGATATTATAAGAACTCGGAATATGATGATACTTGTAATCTAAAGGGAACTGAACATTTTCTTATAGGACGTACAGTCAAGGTCAAGAGTCTTGAACACTTGGCAGTATTTGACATACAAGTACCCAAAGATCTTAGGTATTAAGGGCAGCTTTATCCCATTTTGTGGTTCAGGCATAATATTTGATGGCAAATAGTGTTATTAGTATATCCCAATCATATATGTATAGCTCGGAAGTAGATGCCAGATATTGCTAAGTGTTCAAGACTTACGACCCCGACTGTACATACTACACACAATGATATTACCGACAGTCTGTTAGTGTAAGATGCAGTATACTCTTTAAATGGAGAATGTACTTTACTGGAAACTGATTGAAAGCCTGTACTGTACTGTAGTGTGCATAATAAACTCCCTTACAAGAATCAAATGAATAATGAGCAATGTGGCACTTGATACCTTTCTGTAAATCTTGAGAGTAGGAAATACCTAAATTTAATACCACACAGACTTTTATGTACAGTACTGTAGTGCACAAGCAAAGTCTTTGATACAAGGACTGAGAAAGACCATATATGTCATGAACCCGCCAACTTCCTGCTGGCTGTCAGAATTAATAAGAAACTATTCATTTATCTGTGTTATAAATTCATTGTAACTGCACCAACTCTTACATTGAGAGGCGGGCTTCCCATTCAATGTTATCTTCAGACAGTTTTACTTTTTGCACAAGTCATTATACAGTAAAAGACAAGAAGCAAGAATAATACTGTATATATTGGCCAGGAATATCTTCATATTGGCAAAGCTGGAAAACCTGAAAGTTATCAATTGCATATTGCATAGCCCAAAACCATAAAATATACTCTGTTATGGGTATCCATAATATATATATATATATATATATATATATATATATATATATATATATATATATATATATATATATATATATATATATATATATATATATATATATATATATATATATATATATATATATATATATATATATATATATATATATATATATATATATATATATATATATACAGCTCCTCTCCGACTTACGACAGGGTTAGGGACCCAAATCCAGGTCGTAAGTCGAAAATGCTTAAAAAATACATAAAAAATCTAAAATGGGTGGCTCTTTTTCTTCTCGGCAACACAAAACTCTCACTTTTAAGCTTGCCAGCCATTTTAAAGTGAATTACAAACAAAAATTTTGTCTGTGTACTGACGTTGGGACTTGAAAATACGTAATTTGACAATTTTGGTACGACTGAGGCAGGTCGTAAGTGCGGGTGGTCGTAAGTCGAGTAGGTCATAAGTTGGGGAGGAGTTGTGTGTATGTGTGTGTGTGTTCCATTACCCTTCATTAATAAATTCCTGTATTTCGAAAAAGTTTAATCTTACCACTAACTGTTGATGCCATGATTTATTTTAAGTCCTCTTCCATGAACACATGAGAATTATAGCTTCAATTATTTTACATGACACCAAATGTTTATTCTGCATCTATATATAATATAGATAAAGAGGTATTATGCTACATCTATAACCATAAGGGCAAAATAGGAGACAAAATATGTAAAGAAAGCCAATACAGCCATACTATCTTTTAAAATATTTATATTTTTGTATCACATACTACACCATATGTTCGTGTTCTGGGTATTAAGTTCTATATACAGGAGCGAACACAAACACCTGTATAGTTTGTAGGTTCTATTTACTGGATAAAAGATATGTACGCAAGGGGGGTAGCGCTCCTCACTCTGTCCGCTGGTCAACTGCCCTCAAGGCGACGTATGGGAAGTGATACATTAACAGCTTCCATATGTCGCCAGGCACATTAATTAGGCATGTGGGACATTGATAAATACATTGCCACACGCTACTAGCTAGGCTAAATAAATAATGTATATAAATGGAGCACATACATAAAATACATACATAATATAATTACAGCATACAGAATATACATACACCTCCCTCCCCCCTATACACTCATAGCAAAGTCTTGAGAGGACCTTTTCTTTTGGATCCGTTCTGAGCGTCGAGGGACTAGATCACTGGGAAGGGTATGGGACTCAACACTGGTGGCGGGGTCAGCAGAAGGCATTGTTACGGGGCGGAGAAAACGGCGGTTCCTCCACCACACGCGACCACTGGGTAATCGCACCTGGTAGTCCAGTGACCTTACCGAGACCCATGACTACGCCTACTTCGTCCCAACGTAGGGAGGTCGGGTCCTGAACACGGACTTGGGTGCCGACACTCAACCTGGGGAGAGAACGGGCGTGGTCGTTGTAGCGGGCGACGACGTCCTGAACACGTTTGGCGGCTCGGCGATCACAATCCTGTCTTGGCCTGCCACTCCTTGGAGAAGGATTGAGGGTGAGCAGGGGCACAAGAACGAAGGGGGCGTCCACACAAAACCTGGACAGGGGAGCGTCCGGTGTAGTTAGGTGTGTTGCGGAGTTCAAGAAGACCCCGGTCGAAGGCCCCGCAGTCGATATTCCCAGAAGGGGCCACCTTAAGGATGAGGTGCTTCAAGGATTTGACAGCAGCCTCAGCGTGGCCGTTGGACTGCTGGTAATGGGGCGATGACACCACATGCCGGACTCCCCATCGGTCAAGGAACACAGCAAAGTCCCGGCTTGTGAACCGAGGCCCTCCGTCGGTTCGCAGGCGCACAGGAACGCCCACGTCACGGAAGTAGTGGCGGAACTTGCTGATGGTGGCGGCAGACGTCGTGTTATTACCGCACTTGATGACAACCGGCCAACCAGAGAGATGGTCGACGATAACAAGGAAGGACTTTCCTGACACACAGAAAAAGTCGGCCGACACAGACTCAAAGGGACGGGTGGGGTTGTCGTCACTCATGAAGGGTTCCTGCTGCTGGCTGGGTTGTAATACTTGGCAGGGCTCACACGCACGGACAACATTGGAGATGTCGGAGCCGATGCCGGGCCAGAACACAGTCTGTCGTGCACTTCGTTTGGTGGCCTCAGCTCCACGGTGACTGTCGTGAAGGCGAGCCAAGACGTGGGGACGTGAGGCAGCAGGGACAACTACACGTGCTCCGTACAGAACAAGGTCTCCGTCGCAGTAGAGTTCATCGCAGAGTTTCCAATACAGGAGCAGGGTGTTGTGAAGGTCGTAGCGGTTGTTAGGAAATCCATTCCTCACACACTCGACGAGTCGGACGTAGGAAGGGTCTGTTAGAAGGTCCTCCATTGCCTTGTCGTCATCTGGTGACAGGTCCGAACGAAGGGATTGGAAGGCGTGTAGAGTGACCACAGTCCTGACGGAAAGAGCGAGGTCGGCGTCGAGCACATGGTCTTCTGGAGTAGGGCGGCTGACAGGGGAGCGGGATAAGGCATCAGGGATGCAGAGCTCCTTACCAGCGCGCCACACTGCTGTGAAGATGTACGCCGAGAGCTTCTCTTTCAGACGCTGGAGGCGAGGGTACTCAACGGCGTCCAGCGTGTAGTGGTTGAGGATTGGGACAAGCGGGCGATGGTCGGTCACTATGTGAAAGTGTTGCAGGCCTATGAGGTAAAACCTGCACTTGGACATCGCCCAAACCACAGCCAACAGCTCCAACTCAATAGTGGCGTAGCGCGTCTCGGTGTCAGAGAGGAAACGCGAGCCGCACTGGACGAGCCGGAACTGCCCTCCACCGTGATCCTGCAATAGGGCGTATCCCACGCCGTACAAGCGTGAGGCATCTGTCTGCAGAACCGTCGGCAAGGCTGGGTCAAACGTGGCGAGGACAGGTGGACTAGACAGGGCCTGTTTCACTTGCTGGAAGGCCTTGTCGTGGTCGGGGGTCCACAGGAATGTCCTCTTGGGGCTCATCAGGGGGCGAAGTGGTTGGGCAGCTGCGGAGATGTCCGGCGAAAACTCTGCTAACTGGTTGACGAGACCGATGAAGGACCTCAAGTCGGTGAGGTTAGCAGGGGTGGGAAAATCCGTGATGGCGCGGACCTTTTCCGTGTCAGCTGCGATACCATTCCCTGAGAGGGTGTACCCACAAAAGTCAACTGAAGAGCTGGCCAGAACAAACTTGTCGGCATTTAGGGTGATGCCGTGCTTCCGGCACCTATTGAGTACCTCGTAGATACGGCAGAAGTGATCCATGTAATCCTCGTCGTACACGAGTATGTCGTCGACCACTTTCACGCAGTTTGCCAGACCTTGTAGAGCCATATCACCTCGAAGACAGAAAGCGTCTCCTGTAGCGGCGAATCCCATGGGGCCAAGGCAATAACTGTAACGTCCATGCAGGGTGATGAAAGTTGTGAGTGGTCGGTTTTCTTCGGCAAGCTCTATCTGCCAGTATCCACACAGGGCGTCCATCGTCGTGAAGAAGCGCGCCTTCGGGTTCACACTGCGTATAGCTGCAAAGGGAGTGGGAGAAGGGTGCGCAGGACGAGACACCTGGCTGTTGAGCTTGGAGAGGTCAGTGGTGATCCGAACACCACCTTTGGGTTTTGCGACGACAACCATAGGGTGACACCATGGAGATGGGTCATCACCGGCTGGTGCAATAATTTCTTGGGCGACCATGGAGTCCAGCTCGTTTTTGACCGCCTCGCGGAAGGTCAGGGGGACCAGTCGAGGGGTGTAAATAGCGAAGGGCTTCGCGTCGTCCCTCAAGTGGATCCTCATGGGGAGACCTACCATCTTCTTGAGAGGCTTGCATTCCAGAGCGGACTTGGTCACCAGAACGTCGCTGAATTCCTTCAGGAAGTACTTCCGAGCATCCGAAGGAGAGGTGTCACTGGCAAGAGGTAGGGGTAGGGCGGCAGCAGGGTCGTTGCTGCTCCCTTCTTGCACCCTGTTGGCGTGTTTTACCTCGAGAATAGGTTTGGGGAAGTCCTGGGAGATGATGGCCAACTCTTGACAATGTCTGTAGGACAGCAAAGGAGTCGGGACACCGTTATGCACATCAATCCAGGCTTGACACGACCTGTTGCCAAAGGTGACTTGTGCTTGGAGTGAACCTAGGGCCGGGGCCATCTGTGAACCATCTGCCGTGAAGCGGAGATCCTTGGGGGGCGGTCCTAGATCACTTGGAGAGAGCCCCAAGCATTGCAAATGCTGGGGACCGATGACTGTAGCATCAGCGCCGGTGTCGGGCAACATCTGAAGACGGGATGACACACTGCCGTAGGTCACGATGACGCTGATGTGCTGGGGAACTTTGGTCCTGGGACGCGAGGGGGAGCACACATTCCTAATATGGCTCGAGCGTTGTCCAGGGTCGTCATGCTTCTGATTGGAAGACTGTGAGCGGCCCTCACTGGTGGAAGGGCGCTGAAGCTTCCGCCGACGCTGTCCCTTGGGTTTGTTGGTAGGGCAACACTTGTCGTAGTGGCCCAGACGACCGCACACATTGCACTGGACGCGTTTAGCTGGGCACCGTACTGTGAGCGACCAGTGGCCCTTATTGTCACAACTGTTACAGGTAGACTCAGCAGGTAGACACACCTGTGTTCCGTGCTGCTTACCACAGTTGTTACAAAATAAACCGGGCGTGGACGTGGTGGGCGAAGGCGTAGGAGCAGACTTCTTGTCCTTCTTGTACCGGGACACAGCGCGTACAGCTGTAGGGGGAGCTCGGATGGCAGAGGTGGCACACCTGGCAGCCTCATAGGAGCGACATATCGTCAACACATCCTTAAGAGAAGAGGAAGAGTCGAGGGAGGTGAGGCGTTGGACAAGTTCCTCGTCCTTAACACCCATCAGGATCACCTGCTTCAACTGGGTCTCCTCGCACTGCTGGTGGTGGCCTAGACATATATCTACCTCTTCCGAGGCTCTCTTAAGACGTACATAAAAGGCGTCAAAAGTCTCACCCTCCATCTGTCTGCAGCTAAACAATTCCCTCCTGTGCAGAGCTTCATTCCGCTGCCCTTTGATGTACTGTTGTAGAATGTCCAGTACCTCCTCTACAGACAACGAAGAGGTCGGAGGTACCTGCAACGTATGTTCTAAGACACGCTGAGTTTCCAAGGACAGGCACATACACAGCTGGATAAGTTGTTTAGGCTGTGACAAACTCTGGAGATCCACCATTGTAGCATAATCAGTCCATCGTCGCCGCCATTCACGAAAAGTCTGTTAATTCACATCAGGCTTCAAGATGGGCGGTGTTTGAGCTGCCGCTTTAGGTGGGGCTGGTGGGCGTGAAGGAAGCATTGATGAGGTATCTGAACCAGTCAGTACCGAGGCAGTGTTAGAGCCAGGGGCTTGGTTAACAGTGAGGCGAGATATCAAAGCTTCAAACCGTGCACTGTCTTCCAATCTCTGTTGGTGGTCTCTCTCTGCCTCTGCTTGCCTTCTGCGTTCATCTTCCGCACGTCTGTTAGCGTCATTCTCGCACCTTTCATCTCTCATAAACTTCATTAAAGCAATTATCTCTGACGACAATGCTGAATATCGAGGTGAAGGGCTGCGCGATGTTGTGGAAGCTTAAGCGTCATGGTCAGCCTGGTCATCCATCTCTGTAGGGCTATCATCCGACTGACTCATCCGGGCGACGGCTCCACGACTGCGTAAGGCACGAGACATCATTACTTCATCTGTGTACTGTTTCTTAAATCAGTGTTGACCGGTCAGCCCGTCGTATCAACAAGATCTCAGACAAAAAATTAATTAAATACACAGATAAGTAGATTATATATATAAAATATATATAAAGGAATGGCTGCAGTCAGTGTGGGTGTGTGCGCGCGCGCATCTGGGCGGGAGCAGTCTCCTCGAGCTGTGAGGGGGAGGGGGGGGGGGTGGAAACGACGACTGGTGTCAGTTACCCTCCAGGCATGGCGAGAGGAGGATGCGAAAAACTTTACTCCTTACAAATGCCCAGAACATGCCTTGTACCTTGGGAATCCTTTAGAACAAGGTCACACATTTATGGCACGAAACACACAATGCACTAGACACTTCACAGAAAATCACTGTCACTGACACTGCTCAAAGTTGCTAAATTCTTCGAGGAAACGGCGACGGTGAGTTGACGCAGAGAAGGAGGAGTCCACAAGCTGGCTTCCCACAAAGTTTACACTGTCACTCGTAATTATCCAGTAAAATTACACACTGCGCCATGTTCGTGTTCTGGGTATTAAGTTCTATATACAGGAGCGAACACAAACACCTGTATAGTTTGTAGGTTCTATTTACTGGATAAAAGATATGTACACAAGGGGGGTAGCGCTCCTCACTCTGTCCGCTGGTCAACTGCCCTCAAGGCGACGTATGGGAAGTGATACATTAACAGCTTCCATATGTCGCCAGGCACATTAATTAGGCATGTGGGACATTGATAAATACATTGCCACACGCTACTAGCTAGGCTAAATAAATAATGTATATAAATGGAGCACATACATAAAATACATACATAATATAAATACAGCATACAGAATATAAACACAAACCCTGACAAAAGCTGGGTTCATTTTTACCAGTGATGCAGACGAGGCCATTACAAAATTTATCCTCCGTGTGTCACCTGAAGATTAACCCCCCTCCCTGATAATTCGGTAGCAGTAAAACTTGAGGCCGGTTAAGCTACGGGATGAAACTCCAGGTGAGAACTTAAAGGTCTAATCTTCAGATGATTCAAAAAGGTTTAAATTGTGAATGGTCTCATCTGCATCACAGATTTTTACCAAATGGTTTACCAATATAGTGAGTTCATGGCAAGAGAATTCAGTGTTGCTAACCAAGAGACACACAACACTCAATGCCGTGAGCTCACCACATAGAAATCCAAGTGCTGAAATCTTTTGATAGAAAATCCTGGTGTTGTGGGATTACAATAAGGAAAATCCAATGTTGTGACCTTACAAAAACAAAACCAAAAAACCTGGTGTTGTATTTTTATAACCCAGCAAGCCTAGTGTTGTGAAATTATGACATGGCAACCTTAGTACTATAGTAAGCTTATGACACAACAAACCCATACCACTGTGTGATATTAAAACATTACATAAACACAGGGCACCATAAAGCTCACCACATATCAGATCAACATTGAGCTCATTATACAGTAAAACCATACAAAGTTAGCCGATGTATCCGGTCATAACTTCTCGAGTATGATGACTTAACATTCGTGTACAATATAACAATCTTGAGTACAATTACTATTTCCCTTTAAGTATGATGATTCACCCCATAAGAATGACCCCTTGAAGTGTGTATAATAGTTAATCCCTTAATATAATTAATCACTGAATATCATAGCTTGTCTATATATTACGATGTCCATCCTTCAAGTGCTGTACAATTTATTATCCCCATTGAATTCTGTACTGTAATAACAACAAGGTCTGGGTTGACAACATTACTTAATTTTTTAAGGTAAATTCAAAATAGGGAAATGTATTAAAAACTGAACATAAAACTTAATAAAATGCTACAAATCAATAGCAACTTATAGCTTAATTTCTACTGATGAATTAAATCTGTTAATACTATGAAATATACAGTGTCTCAGAGCAGTTAAGTCAACACAGCATTCACATTAAATTTCATACAACACATCAAATCTTGACTGGTAGATAGAATGTTTTCGTACACTCGTATTGCATCCTTTCATTTCTCACATTTCCACACTGACGCCAGTTTATGGTCACAGTGGACAAGAGCACCTTGAGCAGACACAAACACTTGTCTATTTTAAATTAACCAGACAATGGTGACGCCAGGTTGGTGACAGCAACTCATTATCTTCTTTAAAAACAGAAGAGCTTCAGTATATTGTAACTTTCCCTTACACTTTAGGTGACCAACAATGTACACATGAATTAAAAATCACTTTATGAAAATCACACTTGGTATTAAATGATTAAAGAATACATTGAGCAGCCTTTAACTTATATGAGTAGGACCACTAGTGTCAGGTTCTCTGTGACAAGAATCCTTCATTACCAAGTGCAATTTATTACAAACTCTAATAAATATATCTATACAATCGGCCCTCAGTAAACATTATCTAACCTTCCTGTTGCACAATAATGATTTGATACACCATATGGCCATATATACGCCTAATAACTTAAAAAATCTCATAATTAAAACAAGGGTATCGATATAATACTACTTTCAAATTATTACACATTATTGTACAGAAATTGATTGGTTTACCCATACTGAGCAAACAAACTCTATTATTCATCAGCAAAGAGGTCATGCACATACACTGCTTATAATAAAAACTTAAAAACGTGCTGTACATAACAAATCAATCATAAACAGTCAATATATAAAAGAAAAAATCAGTCAATCACATGTACAATATTATAACTTAAGAAAGATTTAACCTGGGAGGAACATACACAAAAAGTTTTAGATTCTAAGTAATAAAAAAAAAACCTTATTGATGTTTACGAGATCTGAACTTCTTCCTGACACTAGAAATGGTTACTGATATCTGGAAAAGTTAATACTCTTCTTTTACATACATTATTATAGCTACCAAAAGTCCTACTAAAAAAACATCTGGGACAGTATAAACATCTCAACATTTCTTCATAGTTGATATGTATATTGTCTGTAGCTCATTTGATCTTGGTGTATTTCATCCAGAATGACCATAAAAGCAGTCTAAAAATGATAAATACTCTACTGTCTAATATAAATAATACTCAAACCACACACAAAATAATCTAATTTGCCATAAAAAAAGTGTCTTCACATATTATACTTAAATGTGCAAGCATATCTGGCATTCTCGTTCTAGCAAGTACTACTGTACCTTTAGATGATCGAATACTGTACTGGTACTTGGCTAAATACAGTATATGGAGCAAACATTCAAAGTCTCTAGAACACAAAAAAAAGGTAACAGTAATACATTCATAGGTTCTAGAAAACAATAAAGCTACGCATTCATAGGTTCTAGAAAATAATAACATAACACATTCATAGGTTCTAGAAAACAAAGTAACACATTCATAGGTTCTAGAAAAAGCATCACATTCTTTTCATCAGTTTTCGAATCGGTGGACGAGGGGCACAATTATGATGTGGTATAGCTCGACTTTAGCAAAGCCTTCGACTGAGTCCCCCACGAAAGACTAATTAGAAAGGTAGAAGCACATGGCATCAAAGGTAACATCCTTAAATGGATTAGGGCGTGGTTACAGGACAGGAAACAGCGAGTGAGCATTAACGGCACTAAGTCCCATTGGAGCAACGTCACAAGTGGAGTTCCCCAAGGCTCAGTACTTGGGCCATTATTATTTATTATATACATAAATGACATAGATATCGGCATAGACAGCAACATAAGTAAATTTGCTGATGACACTAAAATAGGAAGTGTTATTAAATCTGACGAGGACTCCGCAAAACTACAGGAAGATCTAAAAAAAATTTTCGAATGATCTGAAAAATGGCAGATGAAATTCAATGTGGACAAATGTAAAGTACTCAGTATAGGAGATGTAAAAAGGGAAACCAGATACCAGATGAACAACGATGCCATAGAGAAATCCGACTGCGAGAGAGATTTATGAGTAATGATAAGTAGGAACCTTAAGCCAAGTAAACAATGTGTTTTTGCTCGTAACAAGTCTAATAAAGTACTTGGGTTCATACAAAGGAGTGTTAGTTACAAGACTAGCGAGGTCATCCTAAAACTGTATCTTGCGCTTGTGAGACCACACCTGGATTACGCAGTTCAGTTCTGGTCACCGTATTACAGGATGGATATAGAATCATTGGAAAGAATTCAGAGGAGAATGACAAGACTAATCCCGGGCATTAGGAACCTTGAGTATAGAGACAGGTTAAAGCATCTTAATTTGCACTCCCTCGAGAGACGTAGAGCGAGGGGCGACCTGATAGAGGTGTATAAGTGGAAGTCAGGGCTAAACAAAGGGGACATTACAAAGGTACTCAAACTAACCAACCAGGAGCGAACTCGTAACAATGGTTTTAAATTAGACAAATTTAGATTTAGGCGTGAAATAGGTAAACACTGGTTTGGAAACAGTAGTGGATGAATGGAACAAGTTACCAAATATCATCATTAACTCGAATACGCTGAATAGCTTCAAACATAGGTTGGATGCTTATATGAGCAATAGGGGTTGGGTGTAAACGGGACTGCCCAGTATGGGCCAATAGGCCCTCTGCAGTTTCCTCCATTCTTATGTTCTTATAAGTTCTAGAAAAATGTATAACATTTATAGGTTCTAGAAAAAAAAAGTATCACATTCAGTCTCTAGAACAACACACAAAAATATGAAAAATAACATAGGAGTTTGTATCTATCCTTTGTTACTGATATCGTAAGTGAGAGTAGAAAAATAGCATAATGAACTCCCTAACTATCTGTCTAACGGCATAACGATCTCCCTAACTTCCTGTCTAATGCCTAACGAACTCCCTAACTGTCCACTGACCTTAAACATGATTCATTTCCACAGGCGCCAAGACACTGCCGCACTAATCCACTCACTCCACCTTACACTACACACATCATCACACTACTGTATTACAACTACTAATATAAACCTGATCTATAACTGCACGTGAAGTCTGGTACCCATATAATCACAACAACATAATACTGTACTAACACACAGGAGTAACTTATTATAATTTTATTTGCCCTAAAATATTCAAGAATTCATTGAAATTTACAGTATATTGAACCATTTAAGCACCAAATGACAAAGAACTTAAATAGATGACCCCCATTTTAAAGCATATGGGAAGAGTCAAGTGACCTGAAGTTACTCATCTGAAGAGCCTCCTGACTGTCTTATCTGGATCAGTGTAAATTCTGTAAACAGCCACTTGACCATTCATAACCCAGGTATACACTACAATGATCTCTTATCTAGTTCTCTTGTTCAAAGCTCTCTGACATATTTGTGAGATTCGTGTAACAAATTTCGTGTTTGTTTTTTTCGACAGATTAAAGACCGTCAAAGGAGGGGAGAGGGGTTACAGCTTACTCAGTCTTCTCTGTTATTTAGTGGAATTTCATGGTTTTGTTGGTTATCCTTGGTTGAGCTGACTTACTGTTTAACACTGCTTGTATACCTGTATGGTTTAGGTACATTGTATAACTGCAATGTCTATATACATACTGAACTATAAATTAAGTCTACATTGTCTATATACAGTACATACTGAATCAATTGTAAACTGGTATGACTCTTTTACTGAATGAATATCAACCAATTAATCCTTTGTTTTATAACCTAAGTGTCATTTGCTGTTGATGTTAAAATATTCCAAACACTTCGGAAAAGAACAGCAAGGATTATGTGTCAAGGAACCACATTTAAAACACTAGCAACTAAAGATTCACCTCAGATCTAAATATAATTCACTTCCTAGTGTCACTGTTTGAAGTAAGGTTCACCACTCATGCAATAGACTACTAAACCTTCAATACCAAGAGGAGCGCATGAGGCAGGTCCCACATACTGACACAGTGGCAACAGGCAGGGAAATGGGAAGTCATGTACAGCGTATATTCATTCATCAAACTTTAAATTATGGGATAAAAATCAAGCTAGTTAGTTCAGGGATCATCATGGTGGAAAAGTTGAATGACTGGGTTTTAGAGCTACTTTTAAATTTGACTCAGAATGCAGTTGACCTCCTACACATGACAAGGGTTGACCAGGAGGTGAATCAAGCATGGGATGTCAGGTCACTTGATAAACAATTCACGAGTCAAGGAAGTGGTAATGGAGATCAGGGCCTTTAGTACATGTCCTGCGTGTTATCTGGTTGTTATTAATGGTAACTAAGAAGGGGCTAAATATCTCCAGGTTTTGTGCACCCATTCCAAGCCAGTGAGCGAGACAGAGGTTGATATACAGTTCTGTGACTTTTTCTACAATCTAATACTGAAGGACAGACTACACTGGTCTTGGATTTTTGCTAGAATCCTCTCAAGATCACAAATTTGATCATTAAATTTCAGGCAGCGAGAATTACCTCACCTCAGGTCACCAATCCACTACCTGAGTGACTGAGTATGGGAAGAGTTGACCATAATACAAGTAGGGGTTTCCTGGATTCCACACTGTCCATTTTTTATACACAAGGTGCCAAACCCAGGAATCAAAATCTACATAAGCTCTACATTATCACCCATTGGTTATTACAATATGGTAAACGTCTGATTCAGTTGTGCTCTATATTACCCGTGGTCCTTTTCAACACCTAAGGGGGACCTAGACAAACCTCGGTGGGTGTGTCTGGGTTCACCTCTCCCTCCTCATTTCTCCACCAACTACATCAGTAACACTCTTATCATAATACATACTCTCTCACTCTTGTCTTTGTATTCAACCTCTGCTCTTTCCATGTACTGTTTCTAGTTCTTGTATTTAATACCTACAGTCCTCATATATATACAACATCTAGTCCTTACATATACTAAGTCAATTCAGTCAATGTCAATACCAGTGAAATAAGTTTGTCTATCTGGGTGACTTCCTGCAACCAAGGGTCTCACATCACAG